>NC_134405.1:56746373-56991035 GCF_038048845.1 Mixophyes fleayi | reverse complement strand
TCTGAAATTACTGCACACAGCTTGAAGTAAATACAATAGCATTAATGATGGTTTTGGTGAGTGCTGAGGATCCTGTGTTCTATCTATCCCATATCTATTTATATATCCCATATCAATCTATCCAATATCTACACCAATTCTATCCCATATCTATTTATCCCATATCAATCTATCCCATGTCTATCTATCCATCTATCCTATATCTAACTATCTATCTATAAATCTATCCCATGTCTATCTATCTTTCCATTGCATATCTATCTATCCATCCCATATCTATCTATCCATCGCATATCTATCTATCTATCCATCCCATATCTATCTATCTATTCATCCAATATCTATCTATCCATCTCATATCTATCTATCCCAGATCTATCCATCTATCCCATATCTATCTATTTATATATCCCATATCAATCTATCCAATATCTACACCAATTCTATCTCATATCTATCTAATATCAATCCCATATCTAATTATCTATCTATCTATCCCATATCTATCTATCCCACATTTATCTATCTATCTATCTTTCCCATATCTATCTATCTATCTATCTATCTATCTATCTATCTATCTATCCCATATCTACCTATCCATCCAATATCTATCTATCCATCCCATATCTATCTATCCATCCCATATCTATCTCTCTATCCGTCCCATATCTATCTCTCTATCCATCCCATATCTATCTATCTATCCATCCCATATCAATCTATCTATCTATCTATCGATCCCCTATCTATCTATCTATCTATCTATCTATCTATCTATCTATCTATCTATCTATCTATCTATCCATCCCATATCTATCTATCTATCTATCTATCCATCCCATATCTATCTATCTATCCCATATCTATCAATCCCATATATCTATCTATGCCATATCAATCTATGCCATATCTATATATCCCATATCTATCTATTTATCTATCCCATATCTATCTATCCCAAAACTATCTATCCCATATCTATCTATCCCATATCTATCTATCTATATCATATCTATCTATCCCATATCTATCTATTTATCTATCTATCCATACTTGCAAATATATTGGGGAAGTCTCGCTACTACATATTTATCAAGCTGTTTCCAAGTCACTTTTGTTATAAATACACGATAGGTCCTTCCCAGATCCTGTTGGTTAGAACCATTATCTTGTGTTATGTATTATGTTGGGTTTTGTACAGATTCAAATTAATGCATCAAGTTTTGTTTCCCCCTAACCATTGTGTCTGTGTGTAATCCTCTCAATAAAGAAAGATTGTACTAAAAAATAAATGAATACACAATAGTAACTCATTATATCAGCACTCACAGATCCGATCGCTATCAATGTTTGGCGTTTATTGGTCCCACATTTGCCTCTGGTCGGAGGACGAGGAGAGATTGCTGGTAATTTCTCTCCGTCATTCCTCTCGCAGTGATAAACCTGTAATATAAACTCATTTTTATTCTGTGGCCCGTAATACATTACATAGGAACAAACATGGCTTTTCCGTATCAATGGTAATAATTTAAAGTATATGGAAAGGTCTGAAATTACTGCACACAGCTTGAAGTACACCAATTCTATCCCATATCTATTTATCCCATATCAATCTATCCCATGTCTATCTATCCATCTATTCCATGTCTATATATCCTTCTATCCCATATCTATCTATCCATATTTCCCCTATCTATCTATCCATCTATCCCATATCTATCTATCCATCTATCTTATATCTATCTATCCATCTATCTTATATCTATCCCATATATATCTATCCATCTATCTTATATCTATCCATCTATCTTATATCTATCTATCCATCTATCCCATATCTATCTATCTTATATCTATCCATATATCCCATATGTATCTCTCCATCTATCCCATATCTATCTATCAATCCATCTATCCCCTATCTATCCATATATCCCATATCTATCCATATATCCCATATCTATCTATCCATCTATCGCATATCTATCTATATAGCTCACATCTACCTATTCCATATCTACACCAAATCTATTTCATATCTATTTATCCCATATCAATCTATCCCATGTCTATCTATCCATCTATCCCATATCTATCTATCATTCTATCCCATATCTATCCAATATCTACACCAATTCTGTCTCATATCAAAATACATATGTATGGCCCAAATATATGGGACTCTCATTGTTTAGATTTAGGACCACCCTATTAGCAAAAGCACCGTGGAGAGGTGGGTGGCTTTAACATACATTTGCAAATGTGTGCAACTAAGACTTTTGCATTTTTATCTACAGTAGAAATAGCAGATCTGTTGCTGGCTATAGCAGTGTGCTGGGGGATATTTGTTTGTGTGTTCCTTTTAGGATAACCCCACCCTTTCACGCACCTGCTATAGCCTATAAATTGATTGAGCAACTTCCATTTCTTTATCTATCTCATATCTGTCTATTCCATATCTATCTATCTCATATCTATCTATCCCAAATCTATCCATCTATCCCATATCTATCTATCCAATATCTACACCAATTCTATCTCATATCTAATTATCTATTCATCTCATATCTATATATCCCATATCTATCTATCCATCTATCCCATATTTATCTATCCCCATATCTATCTATCTATCTATCTATCCCCATATCTATCTATCTATTCATCTATCCCCAAATCTAACTATCCATCTATCCGCATATCTATCTACCATCTATTTATCCATCTATCACATATCTATCTATCCATCTATCCCATATCTATCTATCTATCCCATAACTATCTATCTATCCCATACAGGAGCGGATTGGTCATAGGCCTTACCGGTAAATTTACCGGTAGGCCGGTGACCGACTGAGGCCGCCTGATCGTTCTTTTTTTTTTTTCCATTGAATTTTTTTTCCGCAACAAGGAAGGTGGCTGGTCCCCTTCGCCGGCACCAGCCAACTTCCTGCAAGTGGCCGCGGTTCTGCGGTCCTTCCTCCATATGTGTGGCCCATCACAGGAGGATTAAATATCACATGGGACGTGCACCATGTGACAGGTGCCGTCCCATGTGAGCAGAGAAGCGCCGCTGGAAGCTACTGAAAGGTATGTGGAGGCTATGTGTTTTTGTGTGTATGTTTGTGTGCGTGTTCGCAGCGGTGGGGGCCTGTTGTCTGTGTGTGTGTGTGTGTGTGTGTGTGTGTGTGTGAGAGAGAGAGCGCGCAGCGATGGGGGCCTGTTGTCTGTGTGTGTGTGTGTGTGTGTGAGAGAGAGAGAGCGCGCAGCGGTGGGGGCCTGTTGTCTGTGTGTGTGTGTGTGTGTGTGTGAGAGAGAGAGAGCGCGCAGCGGTGGGGGCCTGTTGTCTATGTGTGTGTGTGAAAGAGAGAGAGCGCAGCTGGGGGGGCCTGTTGGCTGTGTCTGTGAGCAGCTGGGGGGGCCTGTTGGCTATGTGTGTGTGTGTGTGTGTGCGAGCAGCTGGGAGGGCCTGTTGGCTATGTGTGTGTGTGCGAGCAGCTGGGAGGGCCTGTTGGCTATGTGTGTGTGTGCGAGCAGCTGGGAGGGCCTGTTGGCTATGTGTGTGTGTGGGTGAGCAGCTGGGGGGGCCTGTTGGCTATGTGTGTGTGAGAGCAGCTGGGGGGGGCCTGTTGGCTGTGTGAGTGTGTGTGTGAGAGCAGCTGGGGGGGCCTGTTGGCTATGTGGGTGAGCAGCTGGGGGGGCCTGTTGGCTATGTGTGTGTCGGTGAGCAGTTGGGGGGGCCTGTTGGCTATGTGTGTGTGTGTGTGTGTGTGAGCAGCTGGGGGGGCCTGTTGGCTATGTGTGTGTGGGTGAGCAGCTGGGGGGGGCCTGTTGGCTGTGTGTGTGTGTGTGTGTGTGTGTGTGCAGCTGGGGGGGCCTGTTGGCTATGTGTGTGTGGGTGAGCAGCTGGGGGGGCCTGTTGGCTATGTGTGTGTGGGTGAGCAGCTGGGGGGGCCTGTTGGCTATGTGTGTGTGGGTGAGCAGCTGGGGGGGGCCTGTTGGCTATGTGTGTGTGTGGGTGAGCAGCTGGGGGGGGCCTGTTGGCTATGTGTGTGTGGGTGAGCAGCTGGGGGGGGCCTGTTGGCTATGTGTGTGTGGGTGAGCAGCTGGGGGGGGGCCTGTTGGCTATGTGTGTGTGTGTGGGTGAGCAGCTGGGGGGGCCTGTTGGCTATGTGTGTGTGGGTGAGCAGCTGGGGGGGCCTGTTGGCTATGTGTGTGTGTGGGTGAGCAGCTGGGGGGGCCTGTTGGCTATGTGTGTGTGGGTGAGCAGCTGGGGGGGCCTGTTGGCTATGTGTGTGTGGGTGAGCAGCTGGGGGGGCCTGTTGGCTATGTGTGTGTGTGTGTGTGCAGCTGGGGGGGGCCTGTTGGCTATGTGTGTGTGGGTGAGCAGCTGGGGGGGCCTGTTGGCTATGTGTGTGTGGGTGAGCAGCTGGGGGGGCCTGTTGGCTATGTGTGTGTGTGTGTGTGTGCAGCTGGGGGGGCCTGTTGGCTATGTGTGTGTGGGTGAGCAGCTGGGGGGGCCTGTTGGCTATGTGTGTGTGGGTGAGCAGCTGGGGGGGGCCTGTTGGCTATGTGTGTGTGGGTGAGCAGCTGGGGGGGGGGCCTGTTGGCTATGTGTGTGTGGGTGAGCAGCTGGGGGGGGGCCTGTTGGCTGTGTGTGTGTGTGTGTGTGTGTGTGTGAGCAGCTGGGGGGGCCTGTTGGCTGTGTGTGTGTGAGAGCAGCTGGGGGGGGTCTGTTGGCTATGTGTGTGTGGGTGAGCAGCTGGGGGGGGCCTGTTGGCTATGTGTGTGTGGGTGAGCAGCTGGGGGGAAGGCCTGTTGGCTATGTGTGTGTGGGTGAGCAGCTGGGGGGGGGCCTGTTGGCTATGTGTGTGTGTGTGTGTGCGCAGCTGGGGGGGCCTGTTGGCTATGTGTGTGTGTGGGTGAGCAGCTGGGGGGGCCTGTTGGCTATGTGTGTGTGGGTGAGCAGCTGGGGGGGGCCTGTTGGCTATGTGTGTGTGGGTGAGCAGCTGGGGGGGGGGCCTGTTGGCTATGTGTGTGTGGGTGAGCAGCTGGGGGGGGCCTGTTGGCTGTGTGTGTGTGTGTGTGTGTGTGTGTGTGTGTGTGTGAGCAGCTGGGGGGGCCTGTTGGCTGTGTGTGTGTGAGAGCAGCTGGGGGGGGGCCTGTTGGCTATGTGTGTGTGTGTGTGTGTGTGTGTGTGAGCAGCTGGGGGGGGCCTGTTGGCTATGTGTGTGTGTGTGTGTGTGTGTGAGCAGCTGGGGGGGCCTGTTGGCTATGTGTGTGTGGGTGAGCAGCTGGGGGGGGGGCTGTTGGCTATGTGTGTGT
The DNA here is from genome assembly GCF_038048845.1 of Mixophyes fleayi. NCBI lineage: Eukaryota > Metazoa > Chordata > Amphibia > Anura > Limnodynastidae > Mixophyes > Mixophyes fleayi. The sequence continues at coordinate 56,985,707 of NC_134405.1, read as the reverse complement.
GTGTGTGTGTGTGTGTGTGTGTGTGTGTGTGCAGCTGGGGGGGCCTGTTGGCTATGTGTGCGTGGGTGAGCAGCTGGGGGGGCCTGTTGGCTATGTGTGTGCGGGTGAGCAGCTGGGGGGGCCTGTTGGCTATGTGTGTGTGGGTGAGCAGCTGGGGGGGGGCCTGTTGGCTATGTGTGTGTGGGTGAGCAGCTGGGGGGGGCCTGTTGGCTATGTGTGTGTGGGTGAGCAGCTGGGTGGGGGCCTGTTGGCTATGTGTGTGTGGGTGAGCAGCTGGGGGGGCCTGTTGGCTATGTGTGTGTGGGTGAGCAGCTGGGGGGGGCCTGTTGGCTGTGTGTGTGTGTGTGTGTGTGTGTGTGCAGCTGGGGGGGCCTGTTGGCTATGTGTGTGTGGGTGAGCAGCTGGGGGGGCCTGTTGGCTATGTGTGTGTGGGTGAGCAGCTGGGGGGGGCCTGTTGGCTATGTGTGTGTGGGTGAGCAGCTGGGGGGGGGGCTGTTGGCTATGTGTGTGTGGGTGAGCAGCTGGGGGGGCCTGTTGGCTATGTGTGTGTGTGTGTGTGTGTGCAGCTGGCGGGGCCTGTTGGCTATGTGTGTGTGGGTGAGCAGCTGGGGGGGCCTGTTGGCTATGTGTGTGTGGGTGAGCAGCTGGGGGGGCCTGTTGGCTATGTGTGTGTGGGTGAGCAGCTGGGGGTGGCCTGTTGGCTATGTGTGTGTGGGTGAGCAGCTGGGGGGGCCTGTTGGCTATGTGTGTGTGGGTGAGCAGCTGGGGGGGGGCTGTTGGCTATGTGTGTGTGGGTGAGCAGCTGGGGGGGCCTGTTGGCTATGTGTGTGTGCAGCTGGGGGGGCCTGTTGGCTATGTGTGTGTGGGTGAGCAGCTGGGGGGGCCTGTTGGCTATGTGTGTGTGGGTGAGCAGCTAGGGGGGCCTGTTGGCTATGTGTGTGTGGGTGAGCAGCTGGGGGGGGCCTGTTGGCTATGTGTGTGTGGGTGAGCAGCTGGGGGGGGGGGCCTGTTGGCTGTGTGTGTGTGTGTGTGTGTGTGTGCAGCTGGGGGGGCCTGTTGGCTATGTGTGTGTGGGTGAGCAGCTGGGGGGGGCCTGTTGGCTATGTGTGTGTGGGTGAGCAGCTGGGGGGGGGGGCCTGTTGGCTATGTGTGTGTGGGTGAGCAGCTGGGGGGGGGGCCTGTTGGCTATGTGTGTGTGGGTGAGCAGCTGGGGGGGGGCTGTTGGCTGTGTGTGTGTGTGTGTGTGTGTGCAGCTGGGGGGGCCTGTTGGCTATGTGTGTGTGGGTGAGCAGCTGGGGGGGGGGCCTGTTGGCTATGTGTGTGTGGGTGAGCAGCTGGGGGGGCCTGTTGGCTATGTGTGTGTGGGTGAGCAGCTGGGGGGGCCTGTTGGCTATGTGTGTGTGGGTGAGCAGCTGGGGGGGCCTGTTGGCTATGTGTGTGTGGGTGAGCAGCTGGGGGGGGGCTGTTGGCTATGTGTGTGTGGGTGAGCAGCTGGGGGGGGGCCTGTTGGCTATGTGTGTGTGGGTGAGCAGCTGGGGGGGGCCTGTTGGCTATGTGTGTGTGGGTGAGCAGCTGGGGGGGGCCTGTTGGCTATGTGTGTGTGGGTGAGCAGCTGGGGGGGGGCCTGTTGGCTATGTGTGTGTGGGTGAGCAGCTGGGGGGGGCCTGTTGGCTATGTGTGTGTGGGTGAGCAGCTGGGGGGGGCCTGTTGGCTATGTGTGTGTGGGTGAGCAGCTGGGGGGGGGCCTGTTGGCTATGTGTGTGTGGGTGAGCAGCTGGGGGGGGGCCTGTTGGCTATGTGTGTGTGGGTGAGCAGCTGGGGGGGGGCCTGTTGGCTATGTGTGTGTGGGTGAGCAGCTGGGGGGGGCCTGTTGGCTATGTGTGTGTTGGTGAGCAGCTGGGGGGGGCCTGTTGGCTGTGTGTGTGTGGGTGAGCAGCTGGGGGGGGTCCTGTTGGCTATGTGTGTGTGGGTGAGCAGCTGGGGGGGGCCTGTTGGCTATGTGTGTGTGGGTGAGCAGCTGGGGGGGGCCTGTTGGCTATGTGTGTGTGGGTGAGCAGCTGGGGGGGGGGCCTGTTGGCTGTGTGTGTGTGGGGGCGGGGGAAGATGACAAAGTTGTGTGTGTGGGCAGCAGCGTGGGGGGGGGGCTGATGGCAAAGTTAAGTTTGTGAGGACAACAGTGGGGGGGGGGAGGGGGCTGGTGGCAATGTTGTGTGTGTGTGTGTGTGAAGGGGGGGGCTGATGGCTTTGTTGTGTGTGTGTGTGTGAGAAGGGGGGGCTGATGTCAATGTTGTGTGTGTGTGTGTGTGAAGGGGGGGCTGATGTCAGTGTTTTGTGTGTGTGTGGCTGTGTGTGTGTGTGTGTGTGTGTGATGACAAGGGGGCGTTTGGCAATGTAATGTGGGGTAGGTGGTGGCTAATAGGTGCTATTTTGTTTGTGGGGTGATGGTGGGGTAATGTTATTTAATAGTGGGGCCTATTAATTTAAGATAGGGTGGTTTGGGGGCTATTAATTGAATGTGAGGGTTAGTTTGGGGACAATGAGGTCTATTTATTAAATTTGAATATGAATTATTTAATGCCAGGATAGTTGTGAGAAATGGTTATATTTATTAAATGTGAATGCTAGTATTTTAATGTTGGGGTTGGAGGGAGGCCTTATCATTATATGTGGGTTATTTTGATTAAACACCAGGGGGTAAATGTATCAATCTGCGGGTTCTTCAACACCCGCGTGTTCAGCCTTTTCCGCAAATAAATTTCAAGCGGCGCTGCATTCTTAAGGGTTAACTTCCCTTTACAATGCAGCGCCGCTTGAAATTTAATCGCGGAAGAGGCTGAACACGCGGGTGTTGAAGAACCCGCAGACTGATACATTTACCCCCAGAGCTCCTTAGAGTTTTCTAAATTTCATGTACCCATTTTCTTTTCCAGATAGTGCACCCAGCATTTCAGGATCCAGACAAGCGGCAAACTGAGCAAGAGACACCAGAAACCACAGGTAGGGAAAGCAGCAAGAACAGGTAAGAGAGAGCAGGACAGTCTGCCAACTGTATTTTTCTATATTGGTAGTTCCTTTGCACCCTGTTATTAAATAAACACATATGTACAGTCAGGGCCAAATGTTTTGAAAATAACCCAAGTATTGGTTTTCCCAAAGTTTTAGACCTTTTTGTCAGATATTGCTATGGTATACTGAAGTAAAACTACAAGCATTTCATAAGTGTTAAAGGCTTTTATTGACCATTACATTAACTTTATGCAAAGAGTCAATATTTGCAGTGTTGACCCTTCTTTTTGAAGACATCTACAATTTGCCCTGGCATACTGTCAAACAACTTCTGGGCCACATACTGACTGATGGCCGTCCATTCTTGTCTAATCAATGCTTGGAGTTTGTCATAATTTGAGGGTTTTTGTTTGTCCACCCGCCTCTTGAGGATTGACCACAAGCTCTCAATGGGATTAAGGTCTGGGGAGTTTCCTGGCCATGGACCTTAGTTATCACTTTTGCCTTATGGTAAGGTGTCCATCATGCTGGAAAAGGCATTGTTCATTATCAAAATGTTCTTGGATGGTTGGGAGAAGTTGCTCTTGGAGGATGTTTTGGTACCATTCTTTATTCATGGCTGTGTTCTTAGGCAAAATTGTGAGTGAGCCCACTCCCTTGGCTGAGAAGCTACCCCACACATTAATGGTCTCAGGATGCTTTACTGTTGGCATGACACAGGACTGATGGTAGTGCTCACCTTTTCTTCTCTGGACAAGTGTTTTTCCAGGTGCCCCAAACAATCTGAAAGGGGATTGATCAGAGAAAGTGACTTTACCCCAGTCCTCAGCAGTCCATTCCTTGTACCTTTGCATAATATCAGTCTGTCCCTGATGTTTTTACTGGAGAGAAGTGGGTTCTTTGCTGGCCTTCTTGACTTCAGGACGTCCTCCAAAAGTCTTCGCCTCACTGTGTGTGCAGATGCACTCACACCTGCCTGTTGCAAATACTGAGAAAGCTCTGCACTGGTAGTGCCCCGATCCCACATTCTGGGGTATATGCAAATTGCCATCATAAAAACTGAGACAGCAGACTTTGTGAAAATAATATTTGTGCCATTCTCAAACTTTGGCCATGACTATATATTGTGATGACATTTTCTGTTACTGGTTTACTACTGCTAAATTTAGTTGCTCATATTGTCCTGCTTACTATGTATTAGTCAAAGTGTACCCATCACTCGTACACAAAGAAGGCAGCCATTTTGTGGGTGAACCAATAATACCACCCAATTGTCCCGATTTCAGCAGGACAGTCCTGATTTAGGGTTCTGTCCCGCCCAGGGACATATTTGTCCCATCCGTGGGAATGTTGGGGGAAGGGTTCTATGTAAAAGGCAGTCTAGCACTTTACAGGCCTCTGGTGGCATAGTCGACTTAGTAGTAATCCCGCCTCCTTTTGTGCTTGCCCTGCCTACAGTTGATATGGTCCCGCCCACATGAGGCCACTTCCAGAAATTTTTCCAGGGCCACTTTAAGTTCCCAATCCGCCCCTGATCCCATATCTATCTAGCCCATATCTATCTATCCCACATTTATCTATCTATCTATCCCACATTTATCTATCTATCTATCTATCTATCTATCTATCTATCCCCTATTTATCTATCCATATATCCCCTATCTATCTATCTATCCCATATCTATCTAGCCCATATCTATCTATCTATCTATCCCACATTTATCTATCTATCTATCTATCTATCTATCCCATATCTATCTATCCCCTATTTATCTATCCATATATCACCTATCTATCTATCTATCCCATATCTATCTATCCATCTACCCCATATCTATCTATCTATCTAGTCCATATCTATCTATCCCACATTTATCTATCTATCTATCTATCTATCTATCTATCTATCCCATATCTATCTATCCCCTATTTATCTATCCATATATCCCCTATCTATCTATCCATCCATCTATCCCATATCTATCTATCCCATGTCTATCCATCCATCGAACCCATATCTATCCAATATCTACACCAATTCTCTCATATGTTTCTATTCCATAGCTATCTATCTTATATCTATCTATCTATCTATCTATCTATCTATCTATCCCAGATCTATTCCATATCTATCTATTTATATATCTCATATCTATCTATCTAATATCTATCCCATATCTAATTATCTATCTATCAATCTTATATCTATATATCCCATGTCTATCTATCCATCTATTACATATCTATATATCTATCTATCCCATATCTATCTATCCCACATTTATCTATCTATCTCATATCTATCTATCTATCTATTACATATCTATCTATCCCATCCCTATGTATCTATCCATCCCATATCTATTTATCTATCCTTCCCATATCTATTTATCTATCTATCCATCCCATATCTATCTATCTATCCCATATCTATCTATCCCATATCTATCTATCTATCTATCTATCTATCTATCCCATATCTATCTATCTATCCATCCCATATCTATCTATCTATCTATCTATCTATCTATCTATCTATCTATCCATCCCATATCTATCTATCCATCCCATATCACTCTATCCATATCATATCTATCTATCTATTTATCCATCCATCCTTAGAAATATATGGGGGAAGTCTCGCTCCTACATATCTATCAAGCTGTTTCCATGTCACTTTAGTTATAAATACACAATAGGTCCTTCCCAGACCCTGTTGGTTAGAACCATTACCTTGTGTTATGTATTATGTTGGGTTTTGTACAGATTCAAATTAATGCATCAAGTTTTGTTTCCCCCTAACCATTGTGTCTGTGTGTAATCCTCTCAATAAAGATTGTATTAAAAAAATAAATGAATACACAATAGTAACTCATTATATCAGCACTCACAGATCCGGGCGCTATCAATGTTCGCCGTCTATTGGTCCCACATTTGCCTCTGGTTGGAGGACGAGGAGAGATTGCTGGCATAGTCTTTCCTTCGGTCCTCCAATCGTGATCCATCTGTAATATATAATATGTTTTATTCTGTGGCACGTAATACATAGGAACAAAAATGGCTGTTCAGTATCAACGGTAATAATGTAAAGTTAGGCCAGAAATGTCAGGGCATCTTGATACTTTTAGTTCTTACTTCTGGGAAAACAGGACTGTGAACTTGGAACTGATAAGAAGCATGGAAGCGCAGTGCAAATATGTTACTAAAATTGTTTGAAAGCACATATGTTAACTAAAAACATAATAACCAACCAGAAATTAGCTTTTGCTTGACTACTGCAAGTTGGAAAATGATAGGGAAATGTCTGATGGTTATTAAGGTTTTACTGCAAACATGCCCGTGTGCAATAAATAACCATCAATAAACGTTCAGCGCCCTAGTTTGCTAAAAGCTACTAATGGACGAGTAGTGTTAGTGAATGACCATCAGTAAGAATACAGCACCCTAGATTCCTAAGGCTGGAGTCAGACGAGGAGTGTTAGTAAATGACCATCAGTGTCAGTAAGAATGGAGCGCCCTGGTTGGCTAAGGCTAGTGTCAGAGAAGCAGTGTTAGTAAATAACCTCAATAAGAATACAGGACCCTAGTTTCCTAAGGCTAGTGTCAGACAAGCAGTGTTAGTAAGAACACAGCATCCTAATTTGATTAAGGCTAGTGTCAGGTGAGCAACGCTAGGAAATATAATGTTCAGTACCGTGGTTTGCCTAAAGCAAGTGTCAGAAGGGTGCAGCCAAAAACATGGCATCCTAAAGCTGGTCTAAAAATGTTTCTAGTAATTATATTTAACAAACAATAAAAACAAAACTGATTTTTAAGTTTTATGTGGAGTTATCTTAGATCACTTGTAAATACATCAGGTTTATTTCAGATATAAAATAGGCTTACCTTAGTGTACTCAAATACAGCGGTCACAGTTGCAGAAATACAGTGTATATATAAATATATATATATATATATAATGCACACTTCCTCTCCTGCAGCTAAAATCTGACTGCTCTGGGCCAAGCATTTGCTTTAATAGCTAAACCGGATGATGTCACAAAACCCATTTATGTTGAGAGTCAGTGACATGAGTGGCCTATCCAAAGCTGTAATATCTCAACCTGTAATGCTGCATCTTGTCACTGTATATAGGGGAATCACATGTCTCCTTATAACACAGTTTCATAGTTTTCAAAAACACTTTGTTTTAGATGTTGGTGGATAATTCCAATTTCTGTTTCCATCGATGGCCGTTACTGACACATGACTGTAACTCGAGGAGAGAAATCATTTCAGTTAATAGAAGTTAAGCTCACATTGATGCAATATGCTACTTATTTTGCTACTTGACCAAAATTGCAAATATTCAGGATATTGATTTAGAGCAGGCCTGTCCAACCTGCGGCCCTCCAGATGTTGTGAAACTACAAGTCCCAGCATGCCCTTTCAGCTATCAACTGATTGTCTACCAGCAAAGCATGCTGGGGCTTGTAGTTTCACAACACCTGGAGGGCCGCAGGTTGGACAGGCCTGATTTAGAGACATGATAGATAAAGAGAATGTCACACTTTGGGGCTTATTTTGTAAGGAAGAACTTCATGACATCACAACTCATAATAATTCCGAATAACTTTATTTATCGGACACACACGACAGTATCTGTCACTACCCTCACTTCAGGTTACCATAGCAACGCATGGCAAAACCAGTACTTCAAACTAAGCAAAACTTTATCAAACAATAAATTGTCAATTCCTAATAGTACAAATGTTTTTGCAAGCTGAGGACTTACCAATAAACATTTCTTCTACCCATTAGCTTTATATCTTACCTTTGCAGCTTCAACATCTGCAGATATATATACACACACATGCTATTATTCAGGTCAGAAAGTAGCTTTGAGAAATGCATCTACAAACACTTATTATTAAGGTTATTTACTTAGAAAATATCGCTACAATATATAAAACAACATAATCACATAGTTTTCTTTTTTTCAAAACAACTTTATACATTTTTCTTTTTCGTAATAATAAATTCACAAAAAATAATTTAAAAAAATCATTCTTCTGCAGTGGCCCTTTGCTTGCTGCTTGGCCCCTAGTCTTCATTCTGGGCCTCCTCTGTTGACCCCACCTCTTCCTCCGCCACCTCCAGTGGAAAAATGTAAAAAAACAATAATTAAATTTACATATCTATTGATATATAATTTTATATGTAATTTACATTTAATCTACCTCATAAAAGCATATGTGATTTATAAATTATTTGACATTAATAGCATTTTCTCTGTCTTCCCACATCAAGACATGAAGAGCTCAATTTCTGTTTTCAGCCACTCCTCCTATGATGCATATGTATCTCATTTAATAATAATAATCCTATACCTCTAGCCCATACCTTGCAACAATTAGGGGTATAGCAGACACATTTATCACTAATTGGACAGCATCACAAATATTTGTATTTATGTGTTCCTAGTCTTGGCTTGCAAATAATAATAACATTTTGTCCCCATAAAAGGCAAATGTGCATGCTGAATCTTGCATGAAATTGCGCCACAGCAGGAATTATGCCAATGAACACAACTGCATCCAATTCATGCCTGCGCACAGATGGCACCTCTGACTGCCGATGACTTGTAGGGAGGTACAGGGGTGGGAAGGGCGGATGTAGGCAGTAAGGGCGTGCAGAGGTCCAGCGCCCACACATCCATCAGAGTCATACGTAATGTACATTATATGTACATTATGTATTCAGAACATCCTGATTTATGTAAAAAAATTATTGAAATAATTAAATTAATTTTGCATGCGTTCTGATGGGACTTTATGTTGCACATATGCACCTGTGTATCCTGCAGTGTGTTCTGTTGGTCTACAGACGGCAACTAACATAGTTAGAGCGTACTTATACCCATATTCAAATGGTAACGTTTCTTGAGACTAGAGATGCTCACTGACCCCCGTGTTTTGGTTTTGAATCTGAATTGGCTTTGGTTTTGCCAAAACCGCCCTTGCGTGTTTTGGTTTTGTTCAGCAATTTTTTTACAAACTTTCATTTTTGGGGGTAAAATCACATAATTTATGTATTATTTTGTACCTACATTATTATTAAACTCACAATCATTAAATTCCAATGATTTCCATTCCATTTTTAACATCTCACAGGTCACAATATGCTTTTCATACACTTTCAGCCAAATACTGCAGCGATCTGGCTGGATGGTAAGCGACAGAGCAATGACTCAAACACACGGCCGTTCCTAGCACATCTAGGACACATTGGCACACACCAGTGGCAGAAAAGAAAAGTGGTGCAAGATGGAATTGTCCTTGGATAACGAAACCAGTTATGGTTCATTTGATCACTCCACCTGTTTCTTGGATAAGTGAGGTAATTCTACAGCTAATATATGGCAATGAGCGCTGACCCTCCCTGTGTACACACTGGAGGGTGGGCAGCTTAGGTATTGCAAAGCAGTTTGTACATGGGTTTCCAAATGGCTTGTTTTTCCTCCCAGTATGGAAAGGGACTGTCTGACATTTACATATCAATTAACTCTTGAAAATAATCCTCCACCATCCTTTGCATGTTAATAGTAGGATTGGATGGAGTTATGGCCGAGGTCACAGTTTTTTGGGTAAAATCTTTCAAACCAGACTAGATGTCAAACTGTTGTGGTCTGCCACCTGTGTCATCCCTGCTTCTCTTTGGAAAGTGCAATTTGTTATGAGCAGCAGCTGCCTGAGAAACTGAAGGAGGAGACGTCGTCAAGCCAAAGCCCAGTTCAGTGGTCAACTTGCTGACCAAGTGCTCCTTGCATCTGTTCAGATCTCGGTCATTTGGAAGCAAAGAATCGATGTAGGTCTTAAACCTCAGATCAATCACAGTCAACAAAACATGGTGATCCGAGTTCAAGATTTTAATAACTCTTGGATCATTGCGAAGCGAATTAAGTACTTCATCTACAAGGCCAACATACTTTGCGCAATTGCTTTCTTTCATCTTCTCCTTCAGTTTCTCAAGCTGCTTTTCCAAAAGTCGAATTGAGGGAATGACTTGGCTCAAGCTAGCAGAGTCTGAACTCACTTCACACGTCACAACTTCAAATAGTTTCAGCACCTTGCACAGCACAGAAAGGATTCCCCACTGTGCAAGAGTGAAATACATTCCCCCTCCTTTCCCAATGTCATGGCTTGTGCAATATGCTTGGATGGCTTTGTGCTGTTCCTCCATCCTCTGAAGCATGTACAGGGTGGAATTCCACCTTGTTAACACCTCTTGCTTAAGTTGGTGGCAGGGCAAATTAAATTATTCTTGTAGCTGCTGCAATCTCCTACATGCTGTGGCAAAATGCCGGAAATGTCCCGAAATTTTACCGGCAACCGAAAGCATCTCCTGCACCTCACGGTTATTTTTCAAGAAGTTCTGCACCACCAAGTTTATTAAATGAGCAAAACAGGGAATGTGATGGAATTCACCCAGCTTTAATGCTCGCACAATATTGTTGGCATTATCAGAAATACCATATCCTGGGGAGAGTCCAAGTGGTATAACCCATGTATCAATGACATCCCTTAATTTTTGTAACAAATTATCAGCTGTATGCCTGTTAGTGAAGCCGGTGATACAAAGAGTAGCCTGCCTGTGAGAAATGTTACGTAGTGGTGTACATGCTGCTGCTGTTCCTGATTGTGGAGGCGAATGACCATCCCAGTGGGCTGTCACAGTCATATAATCTTTGGTTTGCCCACTTCCACTTGTTCACATATCTGTGGTTAAGTGTACAGTGGGTAGAATGGCATTTTTGAGCCCAATTAATACATATTTACGAACGTTCTGGTACAGTTGAGGAATAGCTTTTCTTGAAAAATGGTGTCGTGATGGAATTTTGTAACGCGGACACAAAACATCAATTAACTGTGAAAAACCAGCTGCGTTTATAGTGGATATTGGACGCAGATCTAACACTAGCATAGTCGCCAATGCGTCTGTGATCCACTTTGTGGCTGGGTGACTGCTGTCATACTTGCTTCCTCTGGCAAAAGATTGTTTCACAGTTAATTGTTGTAAAGTACTAGTGCTCTTCTTCTTGGGCTACTTATGGGAGGAAGATTCACCCCCAACAGCCGCAGCAATGGGACTAACGCTCAAGAATTCTTCAGAGGAATCAATTATAGTGCAGGAGTCATCGAGACTTATCAAGTTGGATGCAGGGCCACCTCCGATCGCTACTGAGGATATTGAGGAGGATGGTTTTGTGGATATAGATTGCAGGTGTCGGGATGTATCTATCTATCTATTTATATATCTCATATCTATCTATCTAATATCTATCCCATATCTAATTATCTATCTATCAATCTTATATCTATATATCCCATGTCTATCTATCCATCTATTACATATCTATATATCTATCTATCCCATATCTATCTATCCCACATTTATCTATCTATCTCATATCTATCTATCTATCTATTACATATCTATCTATCCCATCCCTATGTATCTATCCATCCCATATCTATTTATCTATCCTTCCCATATCTATTTATCTATCTATCCATCCCATATCTATCTATCTATCCCATATCTATCTATCCCAGCAAGTGTCAGAAGAGATGCTCACTGACCCCCGTGTTTTGGTTTTGAATCTGAATTGGCTTTGGTTTTGCCAAAACCGCCCTTGCGTGTTTTGGTTTTGTTCAGCAATTTTTTTACAAACTTTCATTTTTGGGGGTAAAATCACATAATTTATGTATTATTTTGTACCTACATTATTATTAAACTCACAATCATTAAATTCCAATGATTTCCATTCCATTTTTAACATCTCACAGGTCACAATATGCTTTTCATACACTTTCAGCCAAATACTGCAGCGATCTGGCTGGATGGTAAGCGACAGAGCAATGACTCAAACACACGGCCGTTCCTAGCACATCTAGGACACATTGGCACACACCAGTGGCAGAAAAGAAAAGTGGTGCAAGATGGAATTGTCCTTGGATAACGAAACCAGTTATGGTTCATTTGATCACTCCACCTGTTTCTTGGATAAGTGAGGTAATTCTACAGCTAATATATGGCAATGAGCGCTGACCCTCCCTGTGTACACACTGGAGGGTGGGCAGCTTAGGTATTGCAAAGCAGTTTGTACATGGGTTTCCAAATGGCTTGTTTTTCCTCCCAGTATGGAAAGGGACTGTCTGACATTTACATATCAATTAACTCTTGAAAATAATCCTCCACCATCCTTTGCATGTTAATAGTAGGATTGGATGGAGTTATGGCCGAGGTCACAGTTTTTTGGGTAAAATCTTTCAAACCAGACTAGATGTCAAACTGTTGTGGTCTGCCACCTGTGTCATCCCTGCTTCTCTTTGGAAAGTGCAATTTGTTATGAGCAGCAGCTGCCTGAGAAACTGAAGGAGGAGACGTCGTCAAGCCAAAGCCCAGTTCAGTGGTCAACTTGCTGACCAAGTGCTCCTTGCATCTGTTCAGATCTCGGTCATTTGGAAGCAAAGAATCGATGTAGGTCTTAAACCTCAGATCAATCACAGTCAACAAAACATGGTGATCCGAGTTCAAGATTTTAATAACTCTTGGATCATTGCGAAGCGAATTAAGTACTTCATCTACAAGGCCAACATACTTTGCGCAATTGCTTTCTTTCATCTTCTCCTTCAGTTTCTCAAGCTGCTTTTCCAAAAGTCGAATTGAGGGAATGACTTGGCTCAAGCTAGCAGAGTCTGAACTCACTTCACACGTCACAACTTCAAATAGTTTCAGCACCTTGCACAGCACAGAAAGGATTCCCCACTGTGCAAGAGTGAAATACATTCCCCCTCCTTTCCCAATGTCATGGCTTGTGCAATATGCTTGGATGGCTTTGTGCTGTTCCTCCATCCTCTGAAGCATGTACAGGGTGGAATTCCACCTTGTTAACACCTCTTGCTTAAGTTGGTGGCAGGGCAAATTAAATTATTCTTGTAGCTGCTGCAATCTCCTACATGCTGTGGCAAAATGCCGGAAATGTCCCGAAATTTTACCGGCAACCGAAAGCATCTCCTGCACCTCACGGTTATTTTTCAAGAAGTTCTGCACCACCAAGTTTATTAAATGAGCAAAACAGGGAATGTGATGGAATTCACCCAGCTTTAATGCTCGCACAATATTGTTGGCATTATCAGAAATACCATATCCTGGGGAGAGTCCAAGTGGTATAACCCATGTATCAATGACATCCCTTAATTTTTGTAACAAATTATCAGCTGTATGCCTGTTAGTGAAGCCGGTGATACAAAGAGTAGCCTGCCTGTGAGAAATGTTACGTAGTGGTGTACATGCTGCTGCTGTTCCTGATTGTGGAGGCGAATGACCATCCCAGTGGGCTGTCACAGTCATATAATCTTTGGTTTGCCCACTTCCACTTGTTCACATATCTGTGGTTAAGTGTACAGTGGGTAGAATGGCATTTTTGAGCCCAATTAATACATATTTACGAACGTTCTGGTACAGTTGAGGAATAGCTTTTCTTGAAAAATGGTGTCGTGATGGAATTTTGTAACGCGGACACAAAACATCAATTAACTGTGAAAAACCAGCTGCGTTTATAGTGGATATTGGACGCAGATCTAACACTAGCATAGTCGCCAATGCGTCTGTGATCCACTTTGTGGCTGGGTGACTGCTGTCATACTTGCTTCCTCTGGCAAAAGATTGTTTCACAGTTAATTGTTGTAAAGTACTAGTGCTCTTCTTCTTGGGCTACTTATGGGAGGAAGATTCACCCCCAACAGCCGCAGCAATGGGACTAACGCTCAAGAATTCTTCAGAGGAATCAATTATAGTGCAGGAGTCATCGAGACTTATCAAGTTGGATGCAGGGCCACCTCCGATCGCTACTGAGGATATTGAGGAGGATGGTTTTGTGGATATAGATTGCAGGTGTCGGGATGTAGGTGAGAGAAGGGTCCTAGCTGATGATGGACTGCTTGTTATTTTTTTTACCATAACTTTCAGCTTTTCCCAGCACCTTGCCATGAACTCCCGTCAAATGGCGTAACATAGATGAGGTTCCAAGATGGTTAAGGCTGCTCCCTTGACTGACTGTGGCTTGACATACACTACAAATGGCTAGACAACTGTTGTCAGGATTTGGGTAGAAATAATTCCACACATAAGAAGTGGCTTTTTTGGTCTTATGTCCAGGCATGACAATGGCCTTCTTCTTGTCACATGCCAGAACTGCTTCCACTGGTGCAGGACTTACACAAATAACCTCATCAACATCCTCATTACCGGCCTCGTCGTCTACACAAATATCCCCCTCATCCTCTTTCAATTCCAAAGTGGCATCCTCAATTGGTTTATCACCGGCTACACTCGGGCTGCTCAGGCACACATCAGCAGATATGCTGAAAGGGCCCTTCTTTATGGGTACACTATCAGAATGGTCACGATTGGGGCAGAACAGTGGCTAAGTGGTTAGCACTTCTGCCTCACAGCACTGGGGTCATGAGTTCAATTCCCGACCATGGCCTTATCTGTGTGGAGTTTGTATGTTCTCCCCGTTTTTGCGTGGGTTTCCTCCCACAGTCCAAAAACATACTGGTAGGTTAATTGGCTGCTAACAAAATTGACCCTAGTTTTTCTCTGTCATCTGTCTGTGTGTCTGTGTTACGGAATTTAGACTGTAAGCTCCAATGGGGCAGGGACTGATGTGAATAAGTTCTCTGTACAGCGCTGCGGAATCAGTGGCGCTATATAAATAAACAGTGATGATGATGGTGATTATGATTACACATACCACTCGTGAATGGACTCTCCTCAGGGATTGGTGTCATTTCTGATTCTAGGCATACATTTTCCTCTAATGCCTTACTGTTTTCTTCCAGCTCGGCTTTCACACGCAACAGTAGTTGTGCACCACTTTTGGACTCCGAATTACTTGGTCTGGCTTGGTCACGAGTGACCTTTCAAGAAGAATGCAAGTGCAAATTCAGAAAAATACAGTGCTATCTATTAGGATTTCAGCACTCAGAAAATACAGCTTTTTTATAAGGGGGTATATGAGACCCCAAACACTTTGTAATGCAAATTCAGAAAAATACACACCCTCCTATTTCTACTCTATCACTTTGCCTGCTCTACTGTGACCTAACCCTTCTCTGTCCCTTTCTCAAATGGCGCTAGATCACCGTGGAGGCGGGTATTTATTGATTCTAAAACTCGCGAGATCTGATTTCACAATGACGTTTTGCCTCATTTTGGAACCCGAATAGACGCGAGAGTATCGAGCCGACTCGGCACCCCAAAGTTCGGGTGGGTTCGGTTTCAAGGAAACCGAGCCCGCCCCTCTTTACTTGAGACCCACTTGAATTTGAATACGGGGGCTTGTGTGTGCAAATATTTATTTAAAACGCAAGTTTCATTCACACTGCGTTCAAAGATGAATCAGGCACCCTCATATCCAAATATGACATGACTTTCGACGAACCAACAAAAACTTTTTTTCCACTATTCGTTTTTAGGTGCAGGACAGAAACCAAACAACGGTTGACCAGGCAGTGGAGGACCCTAAAACACAGGATGAGGATGGAGAATATATTTGTGGCCGGGTCCTGAGCAACGTGTGGCGGCCATCTTGAAATGTATTCCGGTGGCGGGAGGGTTAATACCTGGCGCCAGAGGGGTTAAGTCACCATTAAATAACATTGGTTCTGGGGCAAAAAAACAAAAAACTTATTTTACTAGTTTTGTATAATGGAAAAGTTATTATTTACGTGTATTTATATTATTTATGTGTATCATGTGTACTTTACATGTGTGGTAATCATTTTCTTTAAGTTACAAATAAAAGCCTTGTGTTGACATTATTTGCAAAACATATTTAGTAGACCTCAGCAGTATAACGGCCATGTTCAGAGCCAGATTAAGGCTTTGGGGTGCCTTTATGGTCTTAAATTAAGAGCCTAGTGGGACTATGCTCTAGTCGGGATCTGCCACATCAAAAGAAACCAACAGTGAGTGCCAGAGGCTCCTGACTCTACTTGCAACCCAGCCATTATAATCTAAAGGCCGCTAACTTCCGGCAGCAGCAAAGACCTCCAAAGCAGATACGAAATGCGGGGAGGGATTAACGCAGGACTGACTGGCAACTTTCAGGTGATGGGACTAGAATCTGGATAGTTATAAGGGTGATGCTCTCTCCTACCTGTTCTTGCAGCTTTGACTACCTGGTGCTGCTAGTTGGATCATGGAATGCTGTGGACATATTTAGAAGAGTGATAGGTTCTATTCACCTCTGGGAAAGCATAGCAGCTGCTTCAGGTGTATCCAATAGGGAAATGCAGTAAGTAACAAAAAACAAATGAGCTTACTGAAACATACGGGTAATGGGTACCTGTCTAGAGGAGCCAACATCTCCGTCATGGTCACCATGATAAGAAATAAAGGAAATGCATGACATCAAGAGGCGCTGCTAAACTTACTAAGGAACACACAACACTATAAGAGGATTGACAACCAACTGGATTCTGACTGCAGAGTAACAACTCTCAATTGAGTTCTGTTGACAGTGCCAGAAAGACAGTTGTGCCCACACCACTGCCAATGGACTAAATATACAAGTTGCACACTGAGCAGTTATTACAGTGCATATGCACTCAATAATTTGAATTGAGTACATATGGAGAGGCAGAATATACATGACTGCCCTCCTGGCAACATTAAAATAAAACCTGAACATTACTTTGGATAAACTTATAAACTGCAAAAATATCTAGGACAATGACATTTTGTACTTAAACAATACAGCACACATGGTCAATCTAGTAAGTACAGAATATGCTGTCTAATGTAAAGGAGGGGCAAGGGGCCCTTAGCCATCATGACAAAGATCCAATCGCAGGTCTGACAGCACAATTCTGCACATGAAGGGCAGCTGATATCAGTACAGCATGTAGTGTGGATAATCCCAGCCATGGCCACAGGGTAGACAGTGAGAGCGGGGACGTGATTCTAGCATAAGCTGCAGGTATGTGGATTTCTCAGACCCGGCCATTACTGACATGATCTGGGTTACTAGCACCCTGACATAAGCTCATGAGACACCAAGACATACCATCTTGTAGCGAGTGAGTGAAACACTAAGCCAAGCTCATGAGACACTCTGGAGTGCAATTCGCAATGCTGGTGTGTGAACTCAGAAACTATCAGTTAATGTCTGTTCATTATGTAGCAAGGCTATCTTGTGCTGTGCAGCCAGGACATGAGGGGAGTTGCTGGAGAGACAGAGTGTGCAAGCAGACACAGGGGCCCCAGAACTATCAAAGAAGCTGTTGGGTGTAGTGCTGCACTGTCAAGTCTTGGAGCCGGATACCTGCAAAGAATCAGGATATCTATCAGCCTGAGGGCCAGCTATTAGTGAATTGCATGTGAGCAGAGAGGGAGAGCTAACAAGATCAGGCTTGCTGGTAGTCCACGACCCAAAAGCAGCAGAGACTTTGATCTTCATCCAGAGGTAGAGAGATAAGTAGTAACACACCAAATACTGACACCTTACCTCTAATGTTGAGAGGTCTAACTTTTGAAATTAATCTCTACATATATCAGACTGTGTTACCTGTCAGAGCTAGAGACATTCCAAATTAGGCAGTGAACATATTTTGGGATAAGTCAGGGAGTAACGTACGACTTTCTAAGTGTCAGCTCTTGGACTAAAACTTAGTGGTGGCAGGACTTTGTTAATTAATAGCAAGTGTGAGATATTTTTTTGGGGGGGGGTGGTTCTGTTTTGATTAACCTTTTCACACTCATGTAACATGCACAGAGGGGTCCAGTTATGAAAATCACCAATGTTAGTTGGACTTCCTATTCCTAACATGTAAAAATATTACAGGGCAGCCAGTACTATACAGTACCCTAATACGAATGTTAATTCTCCTCCATGTGGGTCCAGATTAAATATGTTGCATTGAAACCTTAATTCTCTGGCCTGGATTTTCCACATAAATCTTAATTTGTACTGTTGGGAGGATCACTAGATTGTGAAGCTGCAATACCACTGTAGCTTAGTCTCAAAGAAATTATCACTTTACACCATTCTGCATACAACAGCTGGATGTATTATGACTAATTATCTGATATTGCGGTCTATAGGTTGATTACTCTGAGCCAAGGCAATGAAGCACGAGATACTATAAAGTCACACTGCGGACAAACACACACACAGCACGGAAACAAACACTCCTAAATAACTCCATGGAAGAGAAACCCATTTATTCAGTATTAATACAGAGCACTACCTTATATTTTCTAATCAAAAATATCCTAATGAATATTGAATGGGTGCCCCCATATAGGATGAGTTGTCCCGAGATGAACAAGTTAAGTAGACTTGACTTGATCCCCTCCAGACAACCCATCCTTTTTAACAACCCCACCACAGAGTCCTGCACTTGGCAAGAGAGCAGAAACCCTTTGGTACTCAAACCATCCTCTTGAGTAACCGTCCAATCCTAGTGTGGCTACCGTCCAATAACATGCCGATTGCCTCCAGTGAACACATGCTAGGCAAATATATAAATTTGCTTTTTATTACCTAACAAAACAAATTCCTTTTCACAGTCATTTCTACAGAGGTCATCGATTGCTCTGCAATTGGTTGCGTTATGTTCAGCTGTCTAAATTCTGGGTTAGATTCCAGGATTTGTTCTCTAGAAAAGCAATAATGTCATCTGGAGTCAGATAGAAGTAGTCGTCATTGAAGACTACACTTGCACTATCCATTGCCAAATGTACGTATTCTTCCCTCAAGCGGTAGTTTCCTGTACCACAGCGTCCTCTAAGCACTTCCTTCAGGTAAAATGTCTGTAAGAAATACAATGCAAAGGACCATCTGTCCTAGATTCACGTCCTTTTACGCTGTGAGTCTTTTCAGTAGCGCGTTCATGCTCTAGGATACATTTGAGGTAACACCGATGTCCGAGGTATAGATCCCCAGTTCATTTAGCAACCATTTGCCACTTTTATGAAGGATGTCATATTTTATATTTTCTTCAAAATACAAGACAAAGGGCTGGCTCCATTCCTTCAAGTAGCCTTCATAAAGCCTTTGAAAATCTTCTTCCGAGTCGGAATCCAAAAGTTGGCGGATATGGGTTAGGTAGTCCAATTTAGCAGCCCTATGTTTATGAGTCGTCAACCAACTGCCCGCATGCTTTAAAATATGGTCCCAACGAAAGACGTGTTTAATATTTCTGATCACACTGTCAAGGGCACTCGTCATTGTCCATTCTCGGTCTGTCACAAGCCGAACGTCGGAGCAGTTGAAGTTAACGGTGATGTCATTCATAGCTCGAAAGAAGATTTTGCGAACATCAATAGATCTGTTGTCAGAAATCATAGCTGCAAGGGGAATGGAAGGCTGTTCTTCAAAGAAGGGACATTTGAAGACAATAGGAGACACAAAGTATTCTCCGAGTCTGAATGTTGTATCATAAGACAGCAGTTGATGTTGGTTGATGCTACAGACCTCATTATATAGATTTACAATTTCCGGAAGTGAAACAACAATGATGAATTCTGGCAATAAGATTACGAATGAAGTTATCTAGGGCAAAGTGTAAGTCATATACACCATACAGATCCTCACGGCTCATTTTCCTTTTGGTCCTTACGTTTTTCATTTTGTGTGAAATTTGTCCAACACTTTCGGGGAGTTGCACATGGAAATTTGAGGCGTCTACGGTCTCTATTTTAAAACCATTTCTTGAGCTGTCTATATTTTCCAATAAAGATGGTAAGGTGCCATCATCACTACATTGTGGATATCTGTCCACGATCCCACGTGTGCATCCACTCAAGTAATGAACGACAACCATGCGAACCCTTTCATCCGTGCTTTCATAGCCATAGCGGTAAAACTTTTCACGCATTCCGCAGATTATTCTTTGGTGATAAGTTTTCACAATGGATTTTTTTAGGGAGAGAGTGAACCCCCTTGTGCACCCACCGAAGCTGGTCTGCTTTCCAATCTTTTTTGGCTTCTGGCCTTCCTTTGTATGAGTAAAGGTAGACATCCCCATGGTTGGGATTGATGGCTGGCAAGGTAGAGATCATTTCATCTTTCGGGTTTTCCAGTAGGGCTAAAACCTCCTGTTTGGACAAAGGCGTAAATCTCGTTGTGTAAACAATAGACTGCAGCATGATTGGTGGAGGTCAATGACAATGGGTCTGTAAATAAAAATGCATTGTTATATTCAGTTCACCTTTTCACATTAAATTACTATGATCTTAGACAATCTAAGGGCTGAGATAATTCACAACAAACTAGTGACATCACTTTGGCATAAACAGTGTCTTAGTGATGTCACGATTTGCTGTAAAATTACCCATCTCAAGAAAATATTTTGATGGTGAAATGTCATATCATGGGGCAACTGTCAATGTTTTGTGAAGGTGGAAGAATACGTTTTTTGTTATCTGTCATTATAGACTTAAAAAATGGTCATGTTGCACTTTTCAAAAGGTTACCAGATTGGAATTATAATGTATGTCACCTAAGCTGCTTCCTGCCAGGCTGCCTCATCTGGAGGAAACATGCCAGTCCTCTGTAATAATCCTTCTCTCCTCATGGAGGAGGAAGAGCATGGTGATAGAACAGTTACTGTGTGCTTCATCATGCAGTGACTGTATGGAAAGCAGGAGAAAGAGCGTAGTGATCAGTCTGTATTTAATTGTACTCTTCCTCCTGTAGCGACACAGGATTGCAGGTATTTAGGAGAGAGGGCAACATGTCTAGTAGCTGAGGGGAGAGAGCATTTTTTAATACTGCCGCTCCTAGCTTTCTGCCGCCTGAGACAAAGATCTCAACTCACCTCATGTTCAGATCAATCCTAAGGCTACCAGATTTACCTGTAACGGTTTTATTACATTTAGTTCTGTTAGGGGTGCGGAGCCAAGTTTATGTCACGTGATTGCCCCATTTTCTGCATTTTACGGCTACGTACTCATACAAGTCAACTTTTTGACTTTTTCAGTTATCATTTCTTCCCAGTGGTTGTAACACCTATTTAATAAAATGCTATGCAATACATAGCAACCAGACTGCAGCTGTCATTTTTCTAGTGCACTGTAGAAAATGAAAGCAAATATCCGATTGGATGCTATAGGTTACAGCACATTTGTGCACATAGCACTATTTTAAAGAGTGTTATTTGTGTGCATCACATAGTGCAATCATATAATGCATTATAGTTCGAGCTCTCTGTGTTTATTGCTTGGGAAATTTTGTGTTTAATATTGATAATTTTTACATGCTGTAATGGAGAGGAAGCACCTCTATATTAATCAGTTTGGTGAGGGACTTTCCATACTATTTGCAGAGCCTAAGGGGGATACTAGCTGTTCGGACAAACTTTTGGAATTTCCCCGAGATCCCCCTATACAACCATGATTATCGGGTGGTATAGGGGGAATATAAGGTGGAATCAACCGGCCTTTGAGAGTGCTTAAATGTGTGGAATGAAGCTGAAAAGATACATGACAAAGGCTTGTGGCATGGAAGTAATACCTTGCCTTTGCCTGATGTGTGGGTCCAGGGCTGGATTAAGGGGGAAGGGAGACACGTGCCCTGGGCCCCTGGACCAGGTGTGTCTCTTTTTGCTGCCCCCAAATGTTGGTATACAAGGGGCAGAACAGGGTCCCATGTTTAAGTGCTTTATCGGCACTGTAAGTACAAGCATGTTTTTTTTTTTGAGCCTTCTGTAGCTGCCGCGCAGATGACAGTGTCAAGTGGAGCAGAGAAGATCTGCGCTGCCTTTCAGGCATAAGGTAAATTAAGATCTAGTGTGTGTGTGTGTCTGTCTGTGTGTCTCTTTGTCCCTGTCTGTCTGTTTCAGCCAGAGGAAGGGGTGATTATGGACATGGAGGGGGGTGCAGAGTGACAACCCAGGAAGGAAAACCACACTGATGAGATTGAGGATGCTAAGCAGGTGGGGAATGAGGAGTGAGGGGGAAGACAGAGAATGTGCTTAAGGGGGATAGAGGATTAAGATGAAGAAGGGTATTGAGGAGTGGGATGTTGGGATATAAATGGAGAACAGAGAAATACAATGTTCTCAGACCTAGATTTTCTATTTATTGTGGGCAATCTCTCCATGTCCCAGGGAAGTAGTATTTCTATAAGTGGGCATTATGGGAAAAAGTGACAAAATTATGGCCACTCATTCCACTAGCTCTCCTCCACTTTACATACACTTACTTATATGGAAATGCATAACAAGACCACGTATAAATTTTAATGTGTCTCCATGCTAGCTCTGTTGCCTTGCCACAAATCCAGGCCTGCTAGTGCTTAGCTAGACTAGGCCATTAGGGATAACCAATAGATACATACATATAGTAAGGTTATTTTGTTATTATATATGTCACTTGACATAAAGGAGGACGAGCTGTGAGATTGCAGGCTGCCAGAGAGGCAGAGAGAAGGGTCTGCCTATCCCAACACAGCTGGATGTGTGAGGAAAGGGTTCTTAATGTAATGTAGGTAGAAGGTGGGATATTAATGTATTTGTGGAGTGATGGTGAGGTATGTAATGTGTGTCTGAGTTTGGGGAAAAGGAGTGCTATTTATTAAATGTGAATATTGATTTAAAAATGTTGGCAATTGCTTTGGGAAATGGGTTTATTTATTACATGTAAATGCTATTAATTTATTGCCGTGCTGTTTGGTGGGAAGGGAAATAATTTATTTATTTAATGTGTACGCTATTAATTTAATGTCAGGGCTGGTTGGGGAAATAGGTCTATTATTAAATGTGAATAGTATTAATTTTATTTAATTTCAAATTTGGGTCTGGTTGCAGGGAGGGAGGCCTAATTATTAAAGGGGTTGCTATTGATTTATTATAAGGACTGTTTGGGGACTCCTAAACTTTATGTACCTGTTTTTTTTTCCCCCCAAATAGGACCCAGACATCCCAAAATCTACACAAGCAGCAAATGAGCTTAAGACACCAGCAGCCACAGGTGGTGAAAGTGACAAGGGCAGGTAGGAGAGAGCAGAACAGTCTGACAACTGTCCTGAACATGGTGGGGCAGTTTAGAATTTGGGTAACTGTCTTGCTTAGGACAGTTGGGAGGTATGTCCTACTTCACGCTGTTCTGCTTGTGATGGCAGGACTGCGTGCAGCTAACAGTAGTGCACACAGTATTGCCTGTTTATTTGTCTAAAATGAAGACCGTTTTACACAATAGAGGGCTCCCCTGTCTTAAGTGCCCCAGGTCCCCCAGAACCATAATCCAGCTCTGTGTGGGTCACAACTTTGCTTTGAATGCTAAATTATGAAAACAAAATACAAAATAATAGTTACCTGTTCTAGCCAACAATACTGTTATCAATTGTTTGGATATTCTCAGTAATTGTAGTTCAAAGCAAATCAGGTCTGCAATCGATCATGATGAAGCCAGTATCACTGAACTTTGATATAACTTCACTGTCCTACAGAAATGAATGAGCAAAATTAATAGCATACATACATTTGCCAATTAAGGTACTTATAAACCTTTTTGAGAGTAATACAAAATGTTGCAATAAAAATAAGCTTGCTCAGAACCAGGGCCCTGATTCATTAAGGATCTTAACTGAAGAGGATCCTGGACAAAACCATGTTACAATGGAAGGGGTGCAAATGAGTGTTCTGTTTTGCACATAAGTTAAATGCTGCCTGTTTTTTCATGTAGCACACAAATATAAACTTACAAATAAACTATCAAGTATTTGTGTGCTACATGAAAAAACAGCCAGTATTTAACTTATGTGCAAAACAGAACACTCATTTGCACCCCTTCCATTGTAACATGTTTTTTTTCAGGAGACTGAAATAAGGGTCCTCTTCAGTTAAGATCCTTAATGAATCAGGCCCCAGGAGATCACTTGCTATACAAATAGAATACAAATAGATTCCTACCATTGGAGAATAAGATTGGAATTCCCGGGATTAATCTCCAGTTGGTCAGATTCTGGTAGTGGTATTCTCATATGTCTTTAGGAGAAGATGAGCCTCCACAACCAACGCGTTTCAACCTTTAAATGAGGTCTTTTTCAGGTAACTGAAACTTTAAAAACGGAACTATATAAAAGTGGATTAAATACAGATTGTTTAATAAATTGATGTTTAAAAGGGTGACATCCATCCGCAGCTCCTGTTGTTATCCAGCAATAACAAAATTTCATAAATATCTAGGCATCTATACAATTAATGACGGTGCTGAAGACATAAGTATGACAGTGGTTTCCAGAGTCATTTTGCCCATATTCCTCTCTCTCATCGTCAGAAGCCCGTCTCTCCTTCCTGGTGTATATTGTCTATTACATCCACGGGTGACAGTCCCTCTGCGCTGTGTCTCTCCTCGAGTCTGTATCCACCCTCCAGTTCTTTGTGGAAAAAACACACAAGCTGCCCTCAGAAATATCACATGTTTTACACTACTTGAAGTTCATTTCAGTTCAAAGAGAAAGCAGCCATGTTGTGCCCTCAGCAAACGTCCTATGTATTCTAGTTTAGTACCTGGGTAGATATGAAGATATGTATCAAGCATATTTTATACTGTAAAAGACAATAGACTACATTATGGCCTTATTTGGCTAAAGAGAATTTATAGTAGTTTGTATATAATTATCTATATACTAAAAGACGACTATTGCAAAAAAAAACCAGGATAATCTTGTTTCCTCTCACACTCCAAAAACATACTGGTAGGTTAATTAGCTGCTACCAAAATTGACCCTAATCTCTTTCTCTCTATCTGTCTGTGTGTGTATATTAGGGAATTCAGACTGTAAGCTCCAATGGGGCAGGGACTGATGTGAGCGAGTTCTCTGTACAGCGCTGCGGAATCAGTGGCGCTATATATATAAATAAATGATGATGATGAAACAGCAAAGAGGATGTCCAGTATGTAAATCAGTCACTGGGCAGGGATCTGTCTCTCCGCAGATACCCTTCCTGCTATACGTCAGTGCTCTCCGCGTTCCACACTGGTCTGACAACAGGGAGGAGAGGTAATGGAGGGGCAATGCTCTGTCCAGCATAGCAATTTCCATACTTAATTAGCATTAGATATTTGGGGGTCCGTAGGAAGATCCCCTGGTTATTTTAAAACCAATCAAATTAGATATATGCCATTTGACATTCTTTCCTCCAGAAAATGAACTAGAGCCATGAACCCGGCTCCCTGCCAGATATACATTTGAACAGTGCAACACAATCCCAGCAATTCACACTAACTATTGTGAAACTACAAGCCCCAGCATGCTTGGCCAGTAGATAGACAGCCGTTAGATGGCAAGGCATGCTGTGACTAGTAACTCTTAACTGACTAGACTCTTCACTAATTATCCTTCTAATTTTTTTTTTAATTATTATTTATTTACCTAAGATTTATTTATTATTATTATTTTATTTAAGATTATAATGAGGAAATACCATAAAGACTGCAACACCTCTAAGGGCTCCGACTGCTGTGTGCAGTACACCTCCTGCACTTCCAACCGGCACAATGTGGGCGTGCACCAAAATATGTACAAGGTGGTCAAATAGGCGCACGCTCGCAAAATTAGATGAGCTGTGTGTCGACTTCTTTTGTATCGTTTGGTAAGCGATCTTTGTAGTCTCTCCCAAAGACAGATATTTCTCTAGAACATAAAAATAGAACTTGAATGTGCTAATTTACCATCAGCGTCATCATGGTATTTATATGTGCGGACTCCAGCTGCCTCTTGTGGGGGATATGGGACTTGCAGCTAAAAGGAAAGACGTCATGATTACGTTGTATTTGGATGACACAAGCTTGAGCCTTGGAAGAAGGAATACGTAGTGTGTCGTTTATAAAGCAAAGACGTAAGTGTCCATTTACCTGTAGTAAACCACTATATTAGCATGTTGCTGCTAATAGAATCCTGGAAGGTACAATAAATGGTCAACAATACATACAAATAATAAAGCATAGTAAATAGAATAAAATTCCTTAAACTGCAGACTGAAGAGTTCCTAACCTCTGTCACCATTCCCCTATAAACAAGCTTAACCAAAACCAAACTTAACACTACGAATAACGACACCGGACAGCTGTTAAATTTGACTAATTTAAGTTGCAATTTATTAGGTTTCAATTAGAGTTTAAATCGGTGGTGGAGAAAGCAAGGATGGTGAGGTGAGCCAACCTATGTCAAAATTTCCAAACAGTGTATGGCCATCCGGCACTAACCACTGTCCCAGAACAAATCCTATACGATTAGCCGGTGCTAAATCTGACATCAGCTTGCATGCCCCCCTCTGGGCTCACAATGTCCTGCCCGTACAGAGCAGACCAAGGAGCCCTGTTTAAAGAACCAAGAGCCAAGGTGCTTCGAAGAGGGTAGTGCCCTTCGGCCAATCAGCGATAGCACCGTATGACCGGTTGCCGACTCACCAAGTTTGCCTTCCTGCCAAAGCTGGAGGCCTTTTAGGTTTACAGCCCACCACAGATTGCCCTACACGCCTCCTCTAGCCCCTCTTAATAAATGCCTGATAAAATGACCTAAACCTACGTCCGTGAGATGTACCCCGTCTGCCCGATATTAATGGACCTGATCAATTGTTATTTGGGTGTGTTTAATGCTAGTTCCGCTTAGGTATCTTATTACTCTATCTATATTTTGATTCAATTTCTTGATGATACGCTTCATAATAGAGGGATCAATAGGGCATCTCCATGCTAATCTGGGTATGACTTCAGACCAGCAAAGATGTATCAATGGCCATTGGGCTCTAATTGTCCACAAACTTCCTGCTATGGCTATAATCAAATCGAGGGACTTACCTAGACCCAAATCATTACCCCCTAGATGTACTACTAATACATCCGGGGCACTATCTTTTGCAATTTCCATGGCCAGCAGAGGAATAAAGGCTGACCATTGCATACCTCGCTTACCTATCCATCAAATATTAACTTGCTTGTGGTCGATAATAATCAAATTTTTGGCAGCCCTATGCCTGGACGTCCAGTGGATGTATGAATGACCAATAACCCATACCCGGATCTTCTTTGCCAAACCACCTGTGGGCAAAGCAGAATTATCTAATGTCAAGCAGCGCCTATGCTAACCAACTACAACCTTCACCTTCATACACATCCAACATGCCCAGGAGAGGGTATTATACCATACATGGGGTAAAGCGACTAAAGAAAAGAGGTTTGGGGGAGGAGTCGGTAGCCCCAATAAGGGCGAAAACCCAAAAACCCGGGGGCTCACCACTAATCAGGCCTTAGTCCGAGGAGAAAGATGGGAAAGATCCTTCATGTCCCCACGTAACGTGACGGGCAGTTAAGCCTACCACTACCAATGGGGAGGAAGAAAAAAGGGGAACGGATTAGATGCAGTACTACAAATGACTTTTTTGTGGACCCAGCAGACTACGGGCGTATGTACCGTTTATACATGTCCGACTTCCAATGACCTAGTGCCTTAATGTTGTCAATGGAGGCTCCTGACTGAGCCACAGCAGTAGCCGCCCCGATTCTGAATGAATGTGTGCCAAACAGTGTAGGGTCCAGACCTGAGCATTGCAAGGCTTTTTTAAACAGAGCATTGAATTGATATTTCCTCAATGACGAACCATCTGCGTGCACTAACCAGGGTATTCCCTTTGGGGGGCGAATTGCTAAAAAAATGGGTACACCATGCTACGGGGCATATCTCATAGTTTTTTGCTGGCTTCATTAACAACCAATGGCCTTTGCCCAACTGATCAGTTTTGGACCATAGTATCTTACATGCCACCTGGGAGGGAAAGATTTTGACAGCCTTGCAGAGTAACGCGTTGTCTACCTTGTGCTGTGATTGAGCCACTAGCTCGCCTATTCTGAGTGCGCCGAAAAAAGGCCATCGAGAATGCCGTACTGAATAGGACTGCCTCATATGCGCTGTCTGTTAACTGACTCAAAGTCCCTATTAGCTGCTTAAAAATTTCTGTCGATACCGGCTGCCCGACATCATCCTCTCTAGGTTGTAACTTGCGCCATCCCCTAAGAGCTCTGGCAATAAGGAAATGCTTTGTTATATCCTCTTTACCTAAAATACAGGCCGTAAAGGATATGCCTGCCAGCAGCAGGGAGACCGATGACTTGGTGGCACCTGCTTGGTATTTAGCCCATATGAAAGCCAGAATGTCATCTGCCTCTGGATGCTCTGCCCTTCCTCTTGCCTTCACGAAACTGAGCCATTGAAGCCATGCTGACCGGTACACTCTCCTGGTATAAGGGGCTAATGATGTTTCCGATAACTCCCTTATGGCGGCTCGATGATCTGCCAAACATAAGTCAGAAATGTCGTACCTTTCAGCTGTGCCTGTGGAGCCAGCTCTCGGAACTGTTGCCATTGATGGCGTGACAGAGAGTCGGCTATTTTGTTGTCAACCCCTGGGACATGTAGTGCTTTAAAAGAAATGTTGTGTGCCAGGCACCTGAGTACCATGTGTCTCAGCAGCTTGATAGCTTGTGGTGAAGAAGCACTCTGCTTGTTTATACATTCAACTACCCCCAAGTTATTGCACCAGCAAACAATGTCTCTCCCTTTCAGTTTCGTGGCCCACAATTCTATTGCAAAAATTATAGGGAAAAGCTCTAACACCAACAGGTTTCTAACCAACCCACTCATGATCCAGGACTCAGGCCAAGGAGCCGCACACTATGACCCCTGGAAATAAGCACCGAAACCCTATGACCCAGAAGCGTCAGTATGCAAGGCTAGTGAGACAGAGGATACCGCTTCAGAAGGCCAAATACGCACGCTGTTAAATGTCGAGAGGAATTCTGACCAGATTGCCAAGTCTCCTCGGATGTCCTTTGACAGCGTTAGTCTACTATGAGGACTGGTTATACCTGCCGTTGCTAGGTGGAGCTTCCTGCAAAAAACCTTGCCCATTGGTATAACTCTGCATGCGAAGTTGAATGAGCCCAGGAGAGTTCGTGCTTGTCTCCACCTAAGAGTGCATGCCGCCCGAGCGGAGTCTATGTATCCCTGTAATTTTGTCACTGGGCAACTGGCAACACCCTTCTATTGTGGCGATCTCAATTCCTAGGAAAGAAAGGCAATGGGAGGGACCCTCTGTTTTGTTATGCACCACTGGGACGCTGAGGATTCTAAATAGCGCTTGCGTTGAGCTAAGCGTATCTGCGCAGACTGCTTGATTGGCTGGGCCTATGAATAAGAAATGGTCTAGGTAATGTGCGATGCCTCTGTGATTTGTTCCCGCCTGAATGCACCAGTGCAGGAAGGAACTACATTTTTCAAAGAAGGCGCAGGACACTGAGCAACCCATGGGAAGACATCTGTCAATGTAATAACCATCTTGTAGCCTAAAACCCATGAACTTAAATGATCGTGGGTGCAGTGGCAGTAGCCTGAAAGCTGACTCAATGTCTAGTTTCGCCATTAGTGCTCCTTGACCAAATGATTTAACCACGTCCAGAGCTGACTCAAAGGACTGATATGACACCGAAATGTCGTCGGCATCAATGGCGTCATTTACTGATCCTACTGGGGGTGTGACAGGTGTTGAATGAACCTAAATTTCCAACTTGCTTTTTTGGAAACTACACCGACAGGTGAAATATTTAGCTCTTCTATCGGGGGAATGGGAAAGGGTCAAATGCACTTCTTTACTGACTTTCTCTATGACTATATGGGGTAGGGCATATGCAGATTTTAAGTTTTTGACCACCTTCGCTTTCACCTCTTTCCGTACTTGGGAGTTTAAAACCGAATTGGAAACCGTTATGTAAAAAGGAGACTAGTTCTGTATCCGAAGATAGCCGGAACAAGCGCTCCAGCTCCTTAAGAATGATGGGGGAGCTGGATTTAGGAAGTAGTGGGGGTGGGTGCCCCTCTTCCCTTATCGGCATTGGCGGAGAGACACGGGCAATCTTTCACTGAGTGTGGTCCCCAGCATTGTGCCTGTACCCACATGTGGTTCCACGGGTGCACAACCCGTTGTTGAGTGCAAAGCATCCATTACGCATTCCTTGATGTGTACCTTGCATCCCCTATTGTGGCCTAGCGGAAGGGACCGTCGCGGGCATAGTCGTACTGAGGCGCACCATGTCTAGCCAGACCTCAACATCTTTACAATCAAAAGGGATTATATGCTGCCCCGACACTCTTTTCCTGAAATTTTTGTCATACTTGCGCCAAAGCGACCCCCCCATCTGTCAGTAATATATCCGTAGTAAGATGTACATAACGCCACACGTCTGTCACTGCCTCTGGTCGTGTCTCTATGTATGTGGTTGCGAAAGAACAGTAAGCTGAAACCCATCGTGGGAAGCTTTTGTGAGCGTCCTCACCTATCCCCCTTTCTCTCTGTCTGTCTCTAACTCCTTCTTTACCTCCTCCGTTGGTTCAAACAGGTCCACATAGAACCCTTTCTTTATCCTGTCTCTGATACATGGCCGAAGCCCAATCAGCAATGATGTGTAAGAGCATTTCACCACGTCTGCGCTGCGCACTACTGGTCTGCTGAGTATGCAACTTTCCTTGTGCTGCCCCCGTGAAATAAGCGTGTAGAATTTTCATTAATTTACGTGGTCCCTGCTCATCGTTTGACCCTTCATCACTGGACGCCAACGGTGGACTATGTGTTTGTGAACGTGCTACATACATATTTTCCTGCTCAACTGATGTCACCGTTGTGTTCTCCGCCGTTGTCTGCCCTGTTGACTTGCACCGCTGCCTGATTTGCTCTCCCTGCTGCGTCGTCCGACCCCGGGAAAATTCCTGCTGAAGTTGTCGTGTCGGAGTTAGTTTGATTTTCGCCATCTGGTGAATTGTCTGGCCGCACTATGTTGTGCTGCGCTACTGGTAATAAAGTCATCTGGGGCCACCATTTTCCCCACTACCTCTGCAGGTAGTAACGTTAGGCTTGGCATAGTGGGGGGCTGGGACCCGCAGATGCTGTGGGTTGTTGTGACCTATTCCTGTCCCCACAACCGTATGGCTGAGATGTAGGTAGAGAATTACCGGGAAGGGGATCGGGTGCTGACCATTGGTCTTGTGCTTGTTGGGTAACTTGTGTACTCGGAACACCACTGTGGTGGTCATACTCGAAAATTGCCAGGGGGAATGGTCAGAAGTTTGTCTCGTCTGGCTGGTACTTAGGATTGGAGCTTATAGGTGGGTATAGCTGTCCATAGATCCGTACAGCGGGAGGCTACCAAGGTGTTGTACCGTGACATGCTCCCCCGAGTTTCTCAAATTAATGCATCAAGTTTTGTTTCCCCTAACCATTGTGTCTGTGTGTAATCCTCTCAATAAAGAAAGATTGTATTAAAAAATAAATGAATACACAATAGTAACTCATTATTTCAGCACTCACAGATCCGGGCGCAATCAATGTTTGGCGTCTATTGGTCCCACATTTGCCTCTGATCGGAGGATGAAGAGAGATTGCTGGCATGGTTTCTCCTTCGGTCCTCCATCTGTGATCCAGCTGTAATATAAAATATGTTTTATTCTGTGGCACGTAATACATTACATAGGAACAAAAATGGCTTTTCAGTATCAACGGTAATAATTTAAGTGTATGAAAAGGTCTGAAATTAGTCCATACAACATGAAGTAGCTAGAATTGCTTGCTGACCTAATTTCTTATTATGACTCGTGATACAAAGAGGTACAAGCAACAGACAAGTCCAGACAAGAAACAGATAATTCCAGAATCCAGAGAGAATGACCAACACCACACAACACTAGTGTTTCAAGTTCAGAGAGAAAGGACAGTTGAAAGAAGTAACTTATCACTGTAAAAGCAACCCTACTTAATGACCTCTTGTTTGACCACAATGTTATACAGTATTTTAAAAGAACTTTGTATTATTGTTTTTACTTGGTTTATTTGGCTACTTGATCATTTTCTTTTAAAACTCAAAGAAATCTGATTTTTTTTTTTAAAAGAAAAGTGATTTTTTTTCACACCCTGCTGAGGATCCTGTGTTCTGTCTATCTATGTATCTATGCCATATTTATCTATCTATTCAATATCTATTTATCTCATATCTATCTATCTATCCCATATCTATCTAATAACTATCTATTCCATATCTATCCATGTATATATCTATATCATATCTATC
Source organism: Mixophyes fleayi (assembly GCF_038048845.1). Taxonomy (NCBI): domain Eukaryota; kingdom Metazoa; phylum Chordata; class Amphibia; order Anura; family Limnodynastidae; genus Mixophyes; species Mixophyes fleayi. Next base: position 56,953,529 of record NC_134405.1, on the reverse strand, counting down.
TATCTCATTTATATTTATCTCATATCTATCTATATATCTATCTCATATCTATCCCATATCTATCTATCCATCCCATATCTATCAATCTATCTGTCTATCCCATATCTATCTACCCCAATTCTATCTCATATCTATCTATCCCTCCCATATCTATCTATCTTATCTATCTACCCCAATTCTATCTCATATCTATCTACCCCAATTCTACATCATCTCATATCTATCCCATATCTATCTATCCATCCCATATTTATCTATCAATCTATGTCTATTCACCTACCCCAATTCTATCTCATATTTACCCCAATTCTATCTCGTATCTATCCCATATCACTATATCCACCTCATATCTATCTATCTATCTATCTATCTATCTGTAAAGCAACTGGCCGCGCTATGTTGTGCTGCGCTACTGGTAATAAAGGCATCTGGGGCCACCATTTTCCCCACTACCTCTGCAAGTAGTAACGTTAGCCTTGGCATAGTGGGGGGCTGGGACCCGGCGGATGCTGTGGGTTGTTGTGACCTATTCCTGTCCCCACAACCGTATGGCTGAGACGTAGGTAGAGAATTACCGGGAAGGGGATCGGGTGCTGACCATTGGTCTTGTGCTTGTTGGGTAACTTGTGTACTCCGAACACCACTGTGGTGGTCATACTCGAAAATTGCCAGGGGGAATGGTCAGGAGTTTGTCTCGTCTGGCTGGTACTTAGGATTGGAGCTTATAGGTGGGTGTGAGGACATGGCCATGAGGGAGAGGGGGAATTGGCCTTGCTGCCAATGGGGTTGTGTTTGGGAGGTGTCCATTCCTCTATAGTCCATAATTAGCCTCTGTAAATTGCGGCCCGGGGAAACCAGAGACCTTGAAATTGACCTGGTCTCATCCCTCTGCCCGGTGGTATAGCTGTCCATAGATTCGTACAGCGGGAGGCTACCAAGGTGTTGTACCGTGACATGCTCCCCCGAGTTTCTCAAATTAATGCATCAAGTTTTGTTTCCCCTAACCATTGTGTCTGTGTGTAATCCTCTCAATAAAGAAAAATTGTATTAAAAAATAAATGAATACACAATAGTAACTCATTATTTCAGCACTCACAAATCCGGGCGCAATCAATGTTTGGCGTCTATTGGTCCCACATTTGCCTCTGGTCGGAGGATGAGGAGAGATTGCTGGCATGGTTTCTCCTTCGGTCCTCCATCCGTGATCCATCTGTAATATAAAATATGTTTTATTCTGTGGCACGTAATACATTACATAGGAACAAAAATGGCTTTTCAGTATCAACGGTAATAATTTAAGTGTATGAAAAGGTCTGAAATTAGTCCATACAACATGAAGTAACTAGAATTGCTTGCTGACCTAATTTCTTAATTATGACTCGTGATACAAAGAGGTACAAGCAACAGACAAGTCCAGACAAGAAACAGATAATTCCAGAATCCAGAGAGAATGACCAACACCACACCACACCAGTGTTTCAAGTTCAGAAAGAAAGGACAGTTGAAAGAAGTAACTTATCACTGTAAAAGCAACCCTACTTAATGACCTCTTGTTTGACCACAATGTTATACAGTATTTTAAAAGAACTTTGTATTATTGTTTTTACTTGGTTTATTTGGCTACTTGATCATTTTCTTTTAAAACTCAAAGAAATCTGATTTTTTTTTTTAAAAAAGTGATTTTTTTTCACACCCTGCTGAGGATCCTGTGTTCTGTCTATCTATGTATCTATGCCATATTTATCTATCTATTCAATATCTATTTATCTCAAATCTATCTATCTACTATCCCATATCTATCTAATAACTATCTATTCCATATCTATCCATGTATATATCTATATCATATCTATCTATCTCATATATATTTATCTCATATCTATCTATATATCTATCTCATATCTATCCCATATCTATCTATCCGTCCCATATCTATCAATCTATCTGTCTATCCCATATCTATCTACCCCAATTCTATCTCATATCTATCTATCCATCCCATATCTATCTATCTTATATATCTACCCCAATTCTATCTCATATCTATCTACCCCAATTCTATATCATCTCATATCTATCCCATATCTATCTATCCATCCCATATTTATCTATCAATCTATGTCTATTCATCTACCCCAATTCTATCTCATATTTACCCCAATTCTATCTCGTATCTATCCCATATCACTATATCCACCTCATATCTATCTATCTATTTATCTATCTATCTATCTGTAAAGCAACGGGCATGGTGTATGGTGTTACAACCCCTTAATCTAATCTATACCTGAACTGCACTTTTTAGCCATATTGTTATCAGGAAGTATCAGTGATGGAACTATAACATCTCCTTGAAAAGTACTTCAGGGGTTAAATTCCACCACCACAGGGAACACTCAGGAGTTGAGTGAATTAAGCTACTATTGTTATTTCTGTTTGCTCCCTTTTGTCCACTAGTGAGCTCTACAGGCAGCCAGGAGCCGGACCCAGCAGGGGTCACCTGAGGGAAGACACCCGGGGAGGTAGAGGAGGGTGCTGGCTAGTGTGAGAAGCCCACCAATCGAGACCTTCTGCAGCTCACCTAGGCAGGCAGTTCCCAAGGTGGGATTATGAGGTGATGAAAGAGACTACCCTGGGAGCTGGACATGTATGTAACTGACTTTGGCCAAGACGTGATGCTCTGCCAGAGATGTGCTATGGAACCTATCCCACTGGATTTATTTGAACTGATTTCCTCACTTGTTGGACCCGCTATTGTTAAGGGGCCATACTGTATTTAATCTTGTTCTGCAGAATAAATCATCCTTCTATTTTTCCTCTAATACTGTGTCTAAGTGATTTGGGAATCACGTATCTTCACACTATCTATCCCATATCTATCTATATATCAATCCATCCTTGGAAATATATGGGGGAAGTCTCGCTCCTACATATTTATCTAGCTGTTTCCAAGTCACTTTGGTTATAAATACACAATAGGTCCTTCCCAGACCCTGTTGGTTAGAACCATTACCTTGTGTTATGTATTATGTTGGGTTTTGTACAGATTCAAATTAATGCATCAAGTTTTGTTTCCCCCTAACCATTGTGTCTGTGTGTAATCCTCTCAATAAAGACTGAATTAAAAAATAAACGAATACACAATAGTAACTCATTATTTCAGCACTTACAGATCCGGGCGCAATCAATGTTCGGCGTCTATTGGTCCCACATTTGCCTCTGGTCGGAGGACGAGGAGAGATTGCTGGCATAGTCTCTACTTCAGTCCTCCATTCGTGATCCATCTGTAATATATAATATGTTTTATTCTGTGGCACGTAATACATAGGAACAAAATTGGCTGTTCAGTATCAACGGTAATAATGTACAGTTAGGCCAGAAATGTCAGGGCGTGTTGATACTTTTAATTCTTACTTCTGGGAAAACAGGACTGTGAACTTGGAACTGATAACAAGGATGGAAGCGCAGTGCAAATAAGTTACTAAAATTGTTTGAAAGCACATATGTTAACTAAAAACATAATAACCAACCAGAAATTAGCTTTTGCTTGACTACTGCAAGTTTGAAAATGATAGGGAAATGTCTGATGGTTATTAAGGTTTTACTGTAAACACGCCCATATGCAATAAATAACCATCAATAAACGTTCAGCGCCCTAGTTTGCTTAAAGCTACTACCGGACGAGTAGTGTTAGTAAATGACCATCAGTAAGAATACAGCACCCTAGATTCCTAAGGCTGGCGTCAGACGAGGAGTGTTAGTAAATGACCATCAGTGTCAGTAAAAATGGAGCGCCCTGGTTGGCTAAGGCTAGTGTCAGACAAACAGTGTTAAGCTGGGTACACACTACACGGTTTTCGTCCAATAATCGGCTCAATCAGCCGACATACGACCGCTCATTCAAAAGTCGGGTCAGTGTGTGCAGTGACACGATGATCGAAAGTCTGCCCAAATGGACGATTGTCGCCTCATTTGGTTGGTCGTTCCGTTTAATATTTTCGTTCCAATCTCGTTTCCGCTGTGTGTGTAGTGTGTATAAGTTTCCGACCGATCCACAATAGTGAGTACGAAATTGCAATCATTGTTTAGACAACAGGGCTGTAAAAAGTCGCTAAAGGGACGTCTGCTCTTCCCTATATCGTCCTAAACAAGGCTAGTGTGTATGCAGTCCATGGACCGAGCGATCGGACCATCGATCGCATGTAAAATCGCTCGGCATAAAAAGTAGGGATGTGCACCGGCGACTTTTGAGGTCTCGTGTTTTGTGTTTTGTATCCGGATTTTCGTTATTTTTGGGGTTCGGATTTGTCTCGCAAAACACTTGACGAAAGGTCTCGGTTCGGATTTAAGGTTTTGGATTCGGATTTTTTTTGAAAAAAACATAAAAAGTTTAAAAATCAAGTTTTTGGGCTTATTTTCACTCCTATGCTATTATTAACCTCAATAACATTCAATAACAAGCATTTCCACTAATTTACAGTGTATTCTGAACACCTCACAATATAGTTATTAGTCCAAAACGTTGCAACGAGGTATCTTTCTGGACTGCGTAGAGGAGTGGGTCACCACAATATATATTAAAAACCCTGAACTTTTATGATTCGCACCAATAAATATATCTGGACTGCGTAGAGGAGTGGGTCACCACAATATATTAAAAACCCTGAACTTTTATGAATCGCACCAATAAATGTACCTGGACTGCGTAGAGGAGTGGGTCACCACAATATATTAAAAACCCTGAACTTTTATGAATCGCACCAATAAATGTACCTGGACTGCGTAGAGGAGTGGGTCACCACAATATATATTAAAAACCCTGAACTTTTATGATTCGCACCAATAAATGTATCTGGACTGCGTAGAGGAGTGGGTCACCACAATATATATAATAAGAAAACCATCAACTTGTATGATTCGCACCAATAAATGTACCTGGACTGCGTAGAGGAGTGGGTCACCACAATATATATTAAAAACCCTGAACTTTTATGAATCGCACCAATAAATGTACCTGGACTGCGTAGAGGAGTGGGCACTGGGCACCACAATAAAATATATAAAAAACCTTCAACAGGTCTGCATTACACTACACATACGGCTGCTCCTCCATCCTCTCCATCATATACATGTTGGAGTTTTAGCGTGTGACAACCTCTTGTTTTTGATAATGTCAGTGCATTTTGAATATTTTTCAATTTGCCCAACACCACTGAATGTACTTTATCTATGATACGCATCTATCTATCTTGACTGCGTAGTGTGGTGGCCCCGGTACACAATTTGGTACCGAGGCCACAATATAATTAAAAAATTGGGCATCAACTGTCACCGTTGTTTAATATCTGATACACCTAAATATGGACTGCACAGTGGAGTGGCCCCGGTAGTAAATTTGGTGCCGGGGCCACAATAAAATAAATACACCCTCAACTGGTCTGAATTCCACCAAACAAGTATCTGGACTGCGTAGTGGGGTGGCCCCGGTACCCAATTTGATACCGGGGCCACATTACCTCCTCCAATTTCCAAGTGTAGTGTTTATAACATCTTAACACTACACTAATTCTAGCACGTCAAAACCTCTTGTTTTAAATAATGACAGGTGTGTACTTCCTCCTCCTCACACATTATCAATTCGTCCCCGCTGGACTCCACAACCACAGTCCCTCTGTACTGTCTGGAGGGCAGTGCTGTACTTCATTGAGGAATTGATTATTCATTTTTATAAACATCATTTTTTCAACGTTGTGAGGAAGCAACCTCCTTCGCCGCTCACTGACCAGGTTCCCCGCTGCACTAAAAACTCTTTCCGAGTACACACTGGAGGGGGGACAACTCAGTTAAAAAATAGAGCCAGTTTGTACAGGGGCTTCCAAACTGCCTTTTGGAGTTCTACCACGTCACTACCTCTAGTTAATTTAGATTGCAAGGCTTGTAAATATAAATACTTTGAAGATAAAAAAAAGCAGGCTGCACAGACTGAGGAGCAAGAAAGTGAAATTAAATGGACCACGTTACTTTGGTGGCTATCTATGCCCCGCCCTACACTTGTAGTTGAATATAAATAAAGCAGCCTGCATAGACTGTAGAACTAGAAATTCAAATATACAAAGAAATGGACAAAGGCAGTTTGGTATCTGTCTGCATCAGATCCCCTCTCCACTAGGAGTAAAACAGAAAACTTTTCAGCCGTTATATAATCTAGAATATAAATAGAAATTGAGAAAGGCAATTTGGTATCTGCCTGCATCATAATCATCAACATCCTCCTCAGCGCCAGCTACATCAATATCCTCCTCCCAGTGTACAACATTCACACCTTCATTAGCCGAATCTGTAACTGGACTGTGGGTGATCCTTCCAGCATATGCAGAGGGCGTGCTGCAAATGCTGGATGGAGTCACCTCTTCCCGTACAGTGATGGGAAGGTCAGGGTTCACAACCAACAACACCCTTGGACTCGCCTTGGGGATTTGTGATGTCATCTGTTTAGAAGGCAGAGTTCTTTGCTGTTTTGTTGTTGTTGCTGACAGCATAACTCTCTTAAATTTTTTGTAGGGGGGGGGAGGAGGGCTTAGATCCTTGGGTGAAGCTGAACCACTAGTCATGAACACGGGCCAGGGCCTAAGCCGTTCCTTGCCACTACGTGTCGTAATTGGCATATTGCCAACTTTACGTTTCTCCTCAGATGATTTTAAGTTTCTTTTTTTGCTGTTTTTTGAGAACTTGGACTTTTTGGATTTTACATGCCCTGTACTAGGAGATTGGGCATCGTGCTTGCCAGACGACGTTGATGGCATTTCATCGTCTATGTCATGACTAGTGGCAGCAGCTTCAGCATTAGGAGGAAGTGGGTCTTGATCTTTCCCTACTTTATCCTCCAAATTTTTGGTCTCCATTATATGTAGCACAAGATACTGCAGAATGTGTGAACTTTGTAATATTGCAGTACCAATGGACTTATACTGCTGGATTGGTTTTGCAAATTTGGTTATAATTATATATATTTTTTTTAATTTTTAATTTTTAATTTTTTTTTACTTTTTTTTTATTTTTTAAAAACTTGGGAATAATGGGGAAATAACTATGCCCTTAGAAGCACAGAGCACAGGACACAGCACCACTGGACTGAACAGGACACGGCACAGGACCCAGCAGCACTACGGAACTCAGCAGGACAGAGCACAGGACACAGCACCAATGGACTGATACTGCAGAATGTGTGAACTTTGTAATATTGCAGTACCACTGGACTTTTACTGCTGAATGTGTGAACTTGGTAATATTGCAGTACCAATGGGCTTATACTGCAGGATTGGTTGTGCAAATTTTGTGGTAATTAAAAAAAATTAAATTAGTTTTTGGTATTTTTTTAAATAACTTTTTTTTATTTTTTTAAACACAGGGGAATATTGGGGAAATAACTATGCCCTTAGAAGCACAGAGCACAGGACACAGCACCACTGGACTGAACAGGACACAGCACAGGACCCAGCAGCACCACTGACCTCAGAAGGACAGAGCACAGCACACAGCACCACTGGACTGATACTGCAGAACACAGCACAGCACAGCACAGCACAGCACAGAACTTAACTGAACAGCACGAGATATAGCAGGACAGAGGACCACCTAACACACCCTCCCTCTACCCTGATCAATGCCCGAGTGAAGATGGCGGCGACTAGCGGGGAATTTATAGAATCCGAGTATCGCGAGATCCGACAACGGGATTATGAGTCAGAGCCTCAGTTTCAGATTTGAATTTGGCGCCAATACCCGGATCTGTCTCGGTTCCGACTCGGAACGGCAACGTTCGGGTGGGCTCGGATTTCATAAATCCGAGTGCGCTCATCCCTAATAAAAAGTTGGTTGAAATTTCTGTAGTGTGTACCCAGCTCTAGTAAATAATCTCAATAAGAATACAGGACCCTTGTTTCCTAAGGCTAGTGTCAGACAAGCAGTGTTAGTAAATGATGCTCAGTAAGAACACAGCATCTTAATTTGCTTAAGGCTAGTGTCAGGTGAGCAACGCTAGGATAATGTTCAGTACCGTGGTTTGCCTAAAGCAAGTGTCAGAAGGGTGCAGCCAAAAAACATGGCATCCTAAAGCTGGTCTAAAAATGTTTCTAGTAATTATATTTAAAAAAACAATAAAAACAAAACAAAACTGCTTTTTAAGTTTATGTGGAGTTATCTTAGGTCACTTGTAAATACATCAGGTTTATTTCAGATATAAAATAGGCTTATCTCACATACAGCAGTCACAGTTGCAGAAATACAGCGTATATATATATATACACAAGTTAACCCGTGCATGATACTCATGCATTCTAGTCAAATCAAGCTACTTAAGGTGTTAAAAAGGTTCTTGTCATGCATTTGGGCCATAGCCCAGACCTCAACCACCAACCAATCCCCACTGTCACCCCCGGCAACCACCAACCACTCCCCACTGTCACCCCCGGCAACCACCAACCACTCCCAACTGTCACTTCTCCTTCAAGAAATATATATATATATTTTTTAAATCTTTATAAACACTTTTAACAATTAACAAATTAAATTAACAAATTAAAAACATCTTAGTATACCAAATTTCAGCCCTTTCTGAATTTTTTTTTCCACACACACTAAGAATGTAGTAGGTCAGTGTATAACTCTGCCCAGCAGGTGGCGGTGCAGCTTGGTTTTATTTTTTCCACACACAGACAGACTAACACACGCCACTAGACATTTATATATTATATATATATATATATATATATATATATATATATATATATATAATGCACACTTCCTCTCCTGCAGCTAAAATCTGACTGCTCTGGGCCAAGCATTTGCTTTAATAGCTAAACCGGATGATGTCACAAAAGCCATTTATGTTGAGAGTCAGTGACATGAATGGCCTATCCAAGGCTGCAATATTTCATCCTGCATCTTGTCACTGTGTTATAAGTAGAGATGAGCGCACTCAGATTTCCTGAATCCGAGCCCACCCGAACGTTGCCGATCCGAGTCGGAACCGAGACAGATCCGGGTATTGGCGCCAAATGAAAACCTGAAACCGAGGCTCTGAGTCATAATCCCGCTGTCGGATCTCGCGATACTCGGATCCTATAAATTCCCCGCTAGTCGCCGCCATCTTCACTCGGGCATTGATCAGGGTAGAGGGAGGGTGTGTTAGGTGGTCCTCTGTCCTGGTAGATCTCGTGCTGTGCTGTTTAGTTCTGTGCTGTGCTGTTTAGTTCTGTGCTGTGCTGTGCTGTGATGTGCTGTGTTCTGCAGTATCAGTCCAGCGGTGCTGTGTGCTGTGCTCTGTCAATTTTGAGTTCAGTGGTGCTGCTGGGTCCTGTGTGCTGTGTCCTGTTCAGTCCAGTGGTCCTGTGTCCTGTGCTCTGTGCTTCTAAGGGCATAGTTATTTCCCCAATATTCCCAAGTGTTCCCAAAAAATAAAAAAAAAGTTATAAAAAAAAATACAAAAAAATAATTATAAAAGAATTTAATTACAACAAAATTTGCAAAATCAATCCTGCAGTATAAGCCCATTGGTACTGCAATATTACCAAGTTCACACATTCTGCAGTATCTTGTGCTACATATAATGGAGACCAAAAATTTGGAGGATAAAGTAGGGAAAGATCAAGACCCACTTCCTCCTAATGCTGAAGCTGCTGCCACTAGTCATGACATAGACGATGAAATGCCATCAACGTCGTCTTCCAAGCCCGATGCCCAGTGTCTCCTAGTACAGGGCATGTAAAATCCAAAAAGCCCAAGTTCTCAAAAATTAGCAAAAAGAGAAACTTAAAATCATCTGAGGAGAAACGTAAAGTTGGCAATATGCCATTTACGACACGTAGTGGCAAGGAACGGCTTAGGCCCTGGCCCGTGTTCATGACTAGTGGTCCATCTTCACCCAAGGATCTTAGTCCTCCTCCTCCTCCCCCCCCCTACAAAAAATTGAAGAGAGTTATGCTGTCAGAAACAAAACAGCAAACAACTCTGCCTTCTAAAGAGAAATTATCACAAATCCCCAAGGCGAGTCCAAGGGTGTTGGTGGTTGTCAAGCCTGACCTTCCCATCACTGTACAGGAAGAGGTGGCTCGGGAGGAGGCTATTGATGATATAGCTGGCGCTGTGGAGGAACTTGATGATGAGGATGGTGATGTGGTTATTGAAAATGAGGCACCAGACGGGGAAACAGCTGATGTCCATGGGATGAAAAAGCCCATCGTCATGCCTGGTCAGAAGACAAAAAAATGCACCTCTTTGGTCTGGAGTTATTTTTATCCAAATCCGGACAACCAATGTATGGCCATATGTAGCTTATGTAAAGCTCAAATAAGCAGGGGTAAGGATCTTGCCCACCTAGGGACATCCTCCCTTATACGTCACCTGAATAACCTTCATAGTTCAGTGGTTAGTTCAGGAACTGGGGCTAGGACCGTCATCGGTACAGGGACACCTAAATCCCGTGGTCCAGTTGGATACACACCAGCAACACCCTCCTCATCAACTTCCTCCACGATCTCCATCAGATTCAGTTCTGCAGCCCAAGTCAGCAGCCAGACTGAGTCCTCCTCAATACGGGATTCACCCGAGGAATCCTGCAGCGGTACGCCTACTACTGCCACTGCTGCTGTTGCTGCTGTTAGTCGGTCATCTTCCCAGAGGGGAAGTCGTAAGACCGCTAAGTCTTTCACAAAACAATTGACTGTCCAACAGTTGTTTGCCATGACCACAAAATACGATAGTAGTCACCCTATTGCAAAGCGTATAACTGCGGCTGTAACTGCAATGTTGGTGTTAGATGTGCGCCCGGTGTCCGCCATCAGTGGAGTGGGATTTAGAGGGTTGATGGAGGTATTGTGTCCCCGGTACCAAATCCCGTCGAGATTCCACTTCACTAGGCAGGCGATACCAAAAATGTACAGAGAAGTACGATCAAGTGTCCTCAGTGCTCTAAAAAATGCGGTTGTACCCACTGTCCACTTAACCACGGACATGTGGACAAGTGGTTCTGGGCAAACGAAGGACTATATAACTGTGACAGCCCACTGGGTAGATGCATCCCCTTCCGCAGCAACAGCAACAGCTGCATCAGTAGCAGCAACTACAAAATGGCTGCTCGTGCAAAGGCAGGCAACATTGTGTATTACAGGCCTTAATAAGAGCCACAACGCTGACAACATATTAGAGAAACTGAGGGAAATTATCTCCCAGTGATTTACCCCACTTAGACTCTCATGGGGATTTGTGGTGTCAGACAATGCCAGTAACATTGTGCGGGCATTAAATATGGGCAATTTCCAGCACGTCCCATGTTTTGCCCACACCATTAATTTGGTGGTGCAGCATTACCTCAAGAGTGACAGGGGTGTGCAGGAGATGCTTACGGTGGCGCGCAAAATTGCTGGACACTTTCGGCATTCAGCCAGTGCCTACCGCAGACTAGAGGCACATCAAAAAAGCATGAACCTGCCCTGCCATCACCTCAAACAAGAGGTTGTGACGCGCTGGAACTCCACCCTCTATATGCTGCAGAGGATGGAGGAGCAGCAAAAGGCCATTCAGGCCTACACAGCCACCTAAGACATAGGCAAAGGAGTGGGCATGCGCCTGAGTCAAGCGCAGTGGAGACTGATTTCCATGTTGTGCAAGGTTCTCCAGCCGTTTGAACTTGCCACACGAGAAGTCAGTTCCGACACTGCCAGCTTGAGTCAGGTCATTCCCCTGATCAGGCTGTTGCAGAAGCAGCTGGAGAAAGTGAGGGAGGAGCTGGTAAACCATTGCGATTACACCAAGCATGTAGCTCTTGTGGATGTAGCCCTTCGTACGCTTTGCCAGGATCCGAGGGTGGTCACTCTTTTAAAGTCAGAGGAATACATTCTGGCCACCGTGCTCGATCCTCGGTTTAAAGCGTATGTTGTGTCTCTATTTCCGGCGGACACAAGTCTACAGCGGTGCAAAACCTTCTGGTCAGGAGATTGTCCTCTGAAGAGGACCGTGACATGCCAACAGCTCCACCCTCATTTTCTTCCACATCTATGCTGCGAGGAAAAAGCTCAGTTTTCCTAAAAGAGCCGCTGGCGGGGATGCTGATAACATCTGGTCCGGACTGAAGGACCTGCCAACCATTACAGACATGTCTACTGTCGCTGCATTGGATGCTGTCACAATTGAAAAAATGGTGGAGGATTATTTTGCTGACACCATCAAAATAGACATGTCAGACAGTCCATATTGTTACTGGCAGGAAAAAAAAGGCAGTTTGGAAGCCCCTGTATAAACTGGCTCTATTTTACCTGAGTTGTCCCCCCTCCAGTGTGTACTCGGAAAGAGTTTTTAGTGCAGCGGGGAACCTGGTCAGTGAGCGGCGAAGGAGGTTGCTTCCTCACAACGTTGAAAAAATGATGTTTATAAAAATGAATAATCAATTCCTCAATGAAGTACAGCACTGCCCTCCAGATAGTACAGAGGGACCTGTGGTTGTGGAGTCCAGCGGGGACGAATTGATAATGTGTAAGGAGGAGGAAGTACACACTGTAGGGGGAGAGGAATCAGAGGTTGAGAATGAGGACGACATCTTTCCTCAGTAGAGCCTGTTTAGTTTGTACAGGGAGAGATGAATTTTTTTTTGGTGTGGGGGCCCAAACAAACCAATCATTTCAGCCACAGTTGTTTGGTAGGCCCTGTCGCTGAAATGATTGGTTTGTTAAAGTGTGCATGTCCTATTTCAACAACATAAGGGTGGGTGGTAGGGCCCAAGAACAATTCCATCTTGCAACTATTTTTTTGGCATTATGTGACCATTCAACAGTCGTTTGCCATGTTCAAAAAGTAAAAGAAAATGTCAACAAATTCAAAAAATTAAATCAAAAGTTAAATGCCCTGTCATTATTTAAAACAAGAGGTATTGACGTGCTAGAATTAGTGTAGTGTTAATATGTTATAAACACTACACTTGGAACTTGGAGGAGGTATTGTGGCCCCGGTACCCCACTACGCAGTCCAGATACTTGTTTGGTGGAATTCTGACCAGTTGAGGGTGTGTTTATTATATTGTGGCCCCGGTATCAAATTTAGTACCGGGGCCACCCCACTACGCAGTCCAGATACTTGTTTGGTGGAATTCTGACCAGTTGAGGGTGTATTTATTATATTGTGGCCCCGGTATCAAATTTAGTACCGGGGCTACCCCACTACGCAGTCCAGATACTTGTTTGGTGGAATTCTGACCAGTTGAGGGTGTATTTATTATATTGTGGCCCCGGTATCAAATTTAGTACCGGGGCCACCCCACTACGCAGTCCAGAATTTTTTTGGGGGGAATTCAGAGCCGTGGAGGGTTTATTATTAATTATATTGTGGTGACCACTCCTCTACGCAGTCCAGATACATTTATTGGTGCGAATCATACAAGTTCAGAGTTTTTAATTTATATTGTGGTGACCCACTCCTCTACGCAGTCCAGATACATTTATTGGTGCAAATCATACAAGTTCAGGGTTTTTAAATTATATTGTGGTGACCCACTCCTCTACGCAGTCCAGATACATTTATTGGTGCGAATCATACAAGTTCAGGGTTTTTAATTTATATTGTGGTGACCACTCCTCTACGCAGTCCGGGTAATTTTTTGGTGCGATTAAGACCAGTTGATGGTTTTCTTATTATATTGTGGGGACCATTCCACTACGCAGTCCAGAAAGATACCTCGTTGCAACGTTTTGGACTAATAACAATATTGTCAGGTGTTCAGAATACACTGTAAATTAGTGGAAATGATTGTTATTGAATGTTATTGAGGTTAATAATAGCGTAGGAGTGAAAATAAGCCCAAAAACTTGATTTTTGAACTTTTTATGCTTTTTTCAAAAAAATCTGAATCCAAAACCTTAAATACGAAACAAAACCTTTCGGAAGGTGTTTTGCGAAACAAATCCGAACCCAAAACATCACGAAAATCCGAATCCAAAACACAAAACACGAGACACCAAAAGTCGCCGGTGCACATCCCTAGTTATAAGGAGACATGTGATTCTCCTATATACAGTTTCATAATATTCAAAAACACTATGTTTTAGATGTTGGTGGATAATTCCAATTTCTGTTTCCATCGATGGCCGTTACTGACAGATGAATGTACCTCAAGGAGAGAAATCATTTCAGTTAATAGAAGTTAAGCTCACATTGATGCAATGTGCTATTTACTTTGCTGCTTGACCAAAAATGTAAATATTCAGGATACTGATTTAGAGAACACTGCAGGACATGATAGATAAAGAGAATGTTACACTATGGGGCTTATTTTGTAAAAAAGAACTTCATGACATCACAACTCATAATAATTATGAATAACTTTATTTATCGCACACACACGACACTATCGGTCACTGCCCTCACTTCAGGTTACCATGGCAACGTATGGCAAAACCAGTACTTCAAACTAAGCAAAACTTTATCAAACAATAAATTGTCAATTACTAACAGTACTGTCTCGCAAGCTGAGCATTCTGCTGATAAACATTTCTTCTACCTATTAGCTGTATATCTTACATTTTAAGCTTCAACATCTGCAGAGACTTAGCAATGATGCATGTTTATGCACACCACTACAAGGAGGAATCCTTTGGGGATTTAGAGGAAAATAATATATTATATATATATATATATATATATATATATATATGTGTACGTACGTACGTACGTACACACACAGTGGATTTTATCATATAAACTCAAAGGGTTAAGTCAAACACATATTTTTCAGTCCAATTAACTTGAGTAGATTATCCTAAAAATGAAATAATATTTACTTGAGAACCTGTGAATTGCCCTACTAGAAGATAATAAGACTCCTTTAGGCAGATTATATATATATATATGCCCATCAGAACCAGGAGGAACAACATGAGGAAGCAGAACCCTTGGAGGAACAACATGAGGAGGCAGAAACCCTTGGAGGAACAACAGGAGGGGGCAGGAACCCTTGGAGGAACAACAGGGGAAGGCAGGAACCCTTGGAGGAACAACAGGGACAGGTAGGCCCACTTGGAGGAACAACAGGAGGAGGCAGGAACCCTTGGAGGAACAACAGGGACAGGTAGGCCCCCTTGGAGGAACAACAGGAGGAGGCAGGACCCTTGGAGGAACAACAGGAGGAGGCAGGAACCCTTGGAGGAACAACAGGGACAGGTAGGCCCCCTTGGAGGAACAACAGGAGGAGGCAGGACCCTTGGAGGAACAACATGAGGAGGCAGGAACCCTTGGAGGAACAACAGGGACAGGTAGGCCCCCTTGGAGGAACAACAGGAGGAGGCAGGACCCTTGGAGGAACAACATGAGGAGGCAGGAACCCTTGGAGGACAACATGAGGAGGCGGAACCCTTGGAGGAACAACATGAGGAGGCAGGAACCCTTGGAGGACAACATGAGGAGGCGGAACCCTTGGAGGAACAACATGAGGAGGCAAGAACTCTTGGAGGAACAACATGAGGAGACAGGAACCCTTGGAGGAGCAACAGGGACAGGTAGGTCCCTTGGAGGAACAACAGGGACATGTAGGACACTTGGAGGAACAACAGGAGAGGCCACAGACAGCTTTGGGTATGGTGGCTGAGGGTAAATAAATTAAGCATCTTGTCCTCTTTGCTAAGCCTGTGTTGGACAAGGCAGTTGGTGGTGTAGGTGTAGCTACACTCAGTGACTAGGTGTATGTATTAATTGCATTGCATTATTGTATTATCTTATACTTTCTCCCCACTCCCCCAAATCTGTGTTTGTTTACAGGAACAATTATGTGAGCCATGTAAAGTGCACTCCTTTGGCATTCTGCAAGAGACGATTAAAAGTGGTCAAAAACCAGCCTATCCCCATTGAGCAAAATTATGTATGTAGTGTTTAAGATGTAGGGTCTGATTCATTAAGGATCTTAAATTAAGAAGTTTCTTATTTAAGTCTCCTGGACAAAACCATGTTTCAATGCAAGGGGTATAATATAGTTTTCTGTTTTGCACATAAGTTAAATAATGACTATTTTTTCATGTAGCACACAAATACTTGATAGCTTATTTGTACACTGACATTTAAAATTGATATTTGTGTGCTACATGAAAAATACAGACAGTATTTAACTTATGTGCAAAACAGAAAACTAATTTTCACCCCTTGCATTGTAACATGATTTTGTCCAGGAGACTTAAATAAGAAACTTCTTAATTTAAGATCCTTAATGAATCAGGCCCGTAATGATTAATAATGTAAAATAAATGAAGATTGTGACTAATACTGTATATTCTACAGATGTCCATGATGAGTGTTCACCGGGAACATGGGCGTCGCTGGACTGCGGCAAGAGATTGTCAGAAAGCAAAATCTAGTCCAATATTATGATTTAGTTGAAGCACATCGTATCGTTTTATTTGATTTTTACACTGAACTATAAATGTCGTTCAAGAACGGAAAGATGTTGTGTAAGTTCTGCGTTGTGTATGCCCTCAGGACCGGCAGTGTCCATAGATCTCTATGGAGTGTGCAGTGTCACCATCTTTTCAGTCAATGGTTATGACAGATAAAGACCACAGATCTGACGGTAAATCTTGTAAAACATGTATAGTGTGTACACATGAATCGACATGCTGATCAGGGCTTTTTTTTGTCCTGTCATTTGTAAAATCATTAAAGATGTAGAAATTTCTGTAGTGTGTACCCAGCCTTAGTGTTGCAGGGACAGTAGGGTGTATATCTATATTAGTAGTATAGTATATAGCATGTATAAGTGCACAAGTGTTTCTTGGCTGTAAATGGGGAAGTAACATAACATTTGCATAGGTAAATACATAGTAAGATAATAAATGTAAGCACTGTATACATATTTCAATATATTTGTGTGCTACTTTAAAATGAGTGTAGTTTTAATAAAAATATAGACATAGGATAATAATTGAAGGAATTCTACTAATGTAGTGTTCCCTGAGAATAAGGCTTACATATTAGTGGTGCAATGACTGCTGACGCGGAGCTGTTGGCCTATTGAGTTGTGCTTGGCCCTGCCTATTGGCGAAAATACGGCATTTTTTCACGGATATTTAAATCTGTAAAACGATAAGTAAGGAGGGAATTGCAATAGTCGATGCGGGAGATGATGAGTGCATGAATAAATGTTTTTGCGGTGTCTTGTGTCAGATATGTGCGTATTCTGGAAATATGCTTTAGATGTATGTAACATGATTTAGATATGGAGTTGATGTGGGGAATAAACGACAGTTGTGAATCAAGGATTACACCTAGGCAGCAAGCTTGCGGGGTGGGATTTATGGTCATGTTATCAACAGAAATAGAAATGGCAGGCAGGAAGCTTCTGTTTTTGGGTGGGAATATTATTAATTCAGTTTTTGAGAGATTGAGTTTGAGTTGGCGAGAAGACATCCAAGATGAAATGGCAGAAAGACAGTCAGTAACGCGAGACAACACAGATGGTGAAAGATCAGGAGAGGATAGATAAATTTGTGTATCATCCGCATAGAGATGATACTGAAATCCAAAGGAGCTTATTAGTTTTCCAAGAGAAGTGGTGTAGATAGAGAATAGCAGAGGACCTAGGACTAAGCCTTGCGGTATTCCAACTGATAAAGGAAGCGGAGCAGAGTTGGATCCAGACAAATTAACACTGAAAGAGCGATTAGATAGGTAGGATGAGAACCAGGATAGGACAGTGTTTTCAAGATCTAGGGATTGTAGCGTTTGTATGAGGGGAGAGTGGTCACCAGTGTCAAATGCAGCAGAGAGATCCAGGAGAATTAGAAGAGAGTATTGGTTATTATTTTTTGCTGTGATCAAATCATTGACGACTTTGGTCAGCGCAGTTTTTGTGGAGTGTTGAGAGCGGAAGCCTGACTGAAGCGGATCCAATAGGTTGTTTGCTGTAAGAAAGTGTGTGAGGCGAGTGTAGGCAATTCTCTCGAGAAGCTTGGAGGGGCATGGGAGCTGGGAGATGGGGCGGCAATTTACGAGAGAGTCAGGGTCAGATTTCTGTTTTTTAAAATGGGAGTAATCACTGCATGCTTGAATAGTAATGGAAAAATACCAGTAGAAAGAGATAGATTACAGATTTTAGTTAGAGGGGGAATGAGAACAGGAGACAAGGACATACCAATTTGTGAGGGAATGGGATCAAGAGGACAGGAGGTAGAGTAGGAAGATGAGAAGAGAGTAGTAACTTCCTCTTCATTTGTGGGATAAAATGAAGAGAGAGTGTCAGAGGGTGCTACAAAGGAATTGAGCCGATTGCTTGTCAATGGAGATGATACCATTTCAAGCCTGATCTTATCATTTTTGTCCTTGAAATAGGAAGCAAGATCCTGTACACTGATGTTAGTTGGAGGATTTGGGGCAGGAGGATTCAGAAGAGAGTTAAATGTGTTAAAGAGGCGTTTGGGATTAGAAGCCTGAGCATAAATGAGAGATTTGAAGTATGTTTGTTTAGCAGTGTCCAGAGCATTTCTATAGGAGTGGTAGATATCAGTATATGTGATGAAATCATTAGAGGCACAAGATTTACTCCAGTGACATCAGTCCCTGCCCTATTGGAGCTTACAAGTCTAAATTTCCTAACACACACACACACACAGACATAGAGAGAGACTAAAGGCAATTTAATAGCAGCCAATTCACCTACTAGTATGTTTTTGGAATGTAGGGGAAACCAGAGCACACGGAGGAAACCCACACAAACACAGGGAGAACATACAAACTCCTCACAGATAAGGCCATGGTCGGGAATTGAACTCATGACCCCAGTGCTGTGAGGCAGAAGTGCTAACCACTAAGCCACCGTGCTGCTGTTCTGTGCTATCTAGTGGCACTCATACGTGTAGTTTTTAATACAAAGATTATGCAGTGTCAGTCACCCCTATCATCATCATCATTTACATAGTGCCAGCAGATTCCGTAGCGCTCTACAAATGGGAACAAACAGTAATAAAACAATACTGGGTAATACAGACAGAGAGGTAAGAGGGCCCTGCACACAAGCTTACAATCTATGAGACAATGGTTTGATGCACAAGGGTAAGTGGTACATCATATTGCCTATTTCTCAAGCTAGAATGCAAGGTTAACAAGTACGAGTATTTAGTGCGCTGTGTGATCAGTCATGCAGCAATGCTGGTCAGAGTGTTGTTGTCTACTGTTAGCTGTGCAGAGGGTGGTAATAGGGTAACCTAGAGAGATTGAGATGGTGGTTGAGGAATATTATAAGCTTGTCTGAAATGGTGGTTTTTCAGAGAACACTTGAAGGTTTGAAGACTAGAAGAAAGTCTTATTGTGCGAGAGAGGGAATTCCACAAAGTGGGTGCAGCCCGAAAAAGTCCTGTAACCCAGAATTAGAGGATGTGATAAGAGTGAAAGAGTTGCAGGTCTTGTGCGGAACTGTCACAAATTTGGAATTCGGTAGAGCCCTTTAGACCTGCCTAACTTGGCTCTACCTCCCAGGAGACGCGGAGTCTAACGACTTGAAAGGTTTTCACCAGTGACCCACGAAAAGGGAAATGGACTTGGCTGCTTTTGTGCGGAAGGTGTTAGGTGAGATCTAGTAGAGAAGAAGATGATGCTCTGAGAAGGATAACAGGAATAAAAGATCCGGAGTATACGGTCCGATAAGAGGTAAGAGGTAAGATTCAATAGCTAGTACAAGTATTGGCGGGGGTATGGTTCTGCGGCTAAATATACATTTAGGTCCAGGTGCGCTCGGAAACACGGAAGCTGGACCAGGAGAGGTACAGTGTTGGCGGAAAGAATCCACAGAATATTATTATGGCAGTACAGGTACTGATTGATGACTACGGATCTACGGCTAGATTTCACTTGGGTCCAGATATGCTTAGGAGCACTGAAGCTGGATCAGGAGGGGTATAGCGTTCACGATAGGGATCGAGGTAGAACAGAGTACACTATTGGTAAAGCAGAGATGGCGGGAGTGCCGCCAGGTAAATGCTCCAGGTACAACAGGCAGGAAGTATGAAAATAGCTGTCAAGCCAAACAGGAGCCAGGATTAACATCCACACACCAGGAGAGACTCAAAGAACTGGCAATCAATAGGAAAAAAGAGGTGTTTTAAATAGCATAACCAATAGAGGGCGTCTGCCAATGGAAACGAATGGGAGCTGTCAAAAGGTCGAACTGTCCATGCGCAGACTGGGAGCAAGATGGTGCCGTACTAAGGAAGGAACAGTGTCTCTCTGAGAGAGCCTACTCTCAGCGGACACCCCAGGTAAGTGATCTGGGACCCGACCGAGCGATCGGCGGGCCCAGAGTGTGACAGGAACGGAGGTGTTGTGTTGGGAGATATTTTGAGACATGCTCCCCTTCTCTCCCAGCTCAGCCAGCCCCTGAGTGTTTGGCATTGACAGCTTATAAACTAGGGATGAGCGCACTCGGATTTATGAAATCCGAGCCCACCCGAACGTTGCGGATCCGAGTCGGATCCGAGACAGATCCGGGTATTGGCGCCAAATTCAAATGTGAAACTGAGGCTCTGACTCATAATCCCGTTGTCGGATCTCGCGATACTCGGATCCTATAAATTCCCCGCTAGTCGCCGCCATCTTCACTCGGGCATTGATCAGGGTAGAGGGAGGGTGTGTTAGGTGGTCCTCTGTCCTGGTAGATCTCGTGCTGTGCTGTTTAGTTCTGTGCTGTGCTGTTTAGTTCTGTGCTGTGCTGTGCTGTGCTGTGCTGTGTTCTGCAGTATCAGTCCAGTGGTGCTGTGTGCTGTGCTCTGTCCTTCTGAGGTCAGTGGTGCTGCTGGGTCCTGTGCTGTGTCCTGTTCAATCCAGTGGTGCTGTGTCCTGTGCTCTGTGCTTCTAAGGGCATAGTTATTTCCCCAATATTCCCCTGTGTTTAAAAAAATAAAAAAAAGTTTTTTAAAAAAATACCAAAAACTACTTTAATTTTTTTTAATTACCACAAAATTTGCACAACCAATCCTGCAGTATAAGCCCATTGGTACTGCAATATTACCAAGTTCACACATTCAGCAGTAAAAGTCCAGTGGTACTGCAATATTACAAAGTTTACACATTCTGCAGTATCAGTCCAGTGGTGCTGTGTCCTGTGCTCTGTCCTGCTGAGTTCCGTAGTGCTGCTGGGTCCTGTGCCGTGTCCTGTTCAGTCCAGTGGTGCTGTGTCCTGTGCTCTGTGCTTCTAAGGGCATAGTTATTTCCCCATTATTCCCAAGTTTTTAAAAAATAAAAAAAAATAAAAAATTTAAAAAAAAAAAAAAAATATATAATAATTATAACCAAATTTGCAAAACCAATCCAGCAGTATAAGTCCATTGGTACTGCAATATTACAAAGTTCACACATTCTGCAGTATCAGTCCAGTGGTGCTGTGTCCTGTGCTCTGTCCTGCTGAGTTCCGTAGTGCTGCTGGGTCCTGTGCCGTGTCCTGTTCAGTCCAGTGGTGCTGTGTCCTGTGCTCTGTGCTTCTAAGGGCATAGTTATTTCCCCACTATTCCCAAGTTTTTTAAAAATAAAAAAAAAGTAAAAAAAAAATTAAAATTAAAAAAAAAAAAATATATATATTAATTATAACCAAATTTGCAAAACCAATACAGCAGTATAAGTCCATTGGTACTGCAATATTACCAAGTTCACACATTCTGCAGTATCTTGTGCTACATATAATGGAGAACAAAAATTTGGAGGATAAAGTAGGGAAAGATCAAGACCCACTTCCTCCTAATGCTGAAGCTGCTGCCACTAGTCATGACATAGACGATGAAATGCCATCAACGTCGTCTTCCAAGCCCGATGCCCAATCTCGTAGTACCGGGCATGTAAAATCCAAAAAGCCCAAGTTTAGAAAAAGTAGCAAAAAGAGAAACTTAAAATCATCTGAGGAGAAACGTAAAGTTGCCAATATGCCATTTACGACACGGAGTGGCAAGGAACGGCTTAGGCCCTGGCCCGTGTTCATGACTAGTGGTTCAGCTTCACCCACGGATCTTAGCCCTCCTCCTCCTCCCCCCCCCTACAAAAAATTGAAGAGAGTTATGCTGTCAGCAACAAAACAGCAAACAACTCTGCCTTCTAAAGAGAAATTATCACAAATCCACAAGGCGAGTCCAAGGATGTTGGTGGTTGTCAAGCCTGACCTTCCCATCACTGTACAGTCGTTTGCCATGACCACAAAATACGATAGTAGTCACCCTATTGCAAAGCGTATAACTGCGGCTGTAACTGCAATGTTGGTGTTAGACGTGCGCCCGGTGTCCGCCATCAGTGGAGTGGGATTTAGAGGGTTGATGGAGGTATTGTGTCCCCGGTACCAAATCCCCTCGAGATTCCACTTCACTAGGCAGGCGATACCAAAAATGTACAGAGAAGTACGATCAAGTGTCCTCAGTGCTCTTAAAAATGCGGTTGTACCCACTGTCCACTTAACCACGGACATGTGGACAAGTGGTTCTGGGCAAACGAAGGACTATATGACTGTGACAGCCCACTGGGTAGATGCATCCCCTTCCGCAGCAACAGCAACAGCTGCATCAGTAGCAGCATCTACAAAATGGCTGCTCATGCAAAGGCAGGCAACATTGTGTATTACAGGCTTTAATAAGAGGCACAACGCTGACAACATATTAGAGAAACTGAGGGAAATTATCTCCCAGTGGCTTACCCCACTTAGACTCTCATGGGGATTTGTGGTGTCAGACAATGCCAGTAACATTGTGCGGGCATTAAATATGGGCAATTTCCAGCACGTCCCATGTTTTGCCCACACCATTAATTTGGTGGTGCAGCATTACCTCAAGAGTGACAGGGGTGTGCAGGAGATGCTTGCGGTGGCGCGCAAAATTGCTGGACACTTTCGGCATTCAGCCAGTGCCTACCGCAGACTAGAGGCACATCAAAAAAGCATGAACCTGCCCTGCCATCACCTCAAACAAGAGGTTGTGACGCGCTGGAACTCCACCCTCTATATGCTGCAGAGGATGGAGGAGCAGCAAAAGGCCATTCAGGCCTACACAGCCACCTACGACATAGGCAAAGGAGTGGGGATGCGCCTCAGTCAAGCGCAGTGGAGACTGATTTCCGTGTTGTGCAAGGTTCTGCAGCCATTTGAACTTGCCACACGAGAAGTCAGTTCCGACACTGCCAGCTTGAGTCAGGTCATTCCCCTGATCAGGCTGTTGCAGAAGCAGCTGGAGAAAGTGAGGGAGGAGCTGGTAAGCCATTGCGATTACACCAAGCATGTAGCTCTTGTGGATGTAGCCCTTCGTACGCTTTGCCAGGATCCGAGGGTGGTCACTCTTTTAAAGTCAGAGGAATACATTCTGGCCACCGTGCTCGATCCTCGGTTTAAAGCGTATGTTGTGTCTCTGTTTCCGGCGGACACAAGTCTACAGCGGTGCAAAGACCTGCTGGTCAGGAGATTGTCCTCTGAAGAGGACCGTGACATGCCAACAGCTCCACCCTCATTTTCTTCCACATCTATGGCTGCGAGGAAAAAGCTCAGTTTTCCCAAAAGAGGCACTGGCGGGGATGCTGATAACATCTGGTCCGGACTGAAGGACCTGCCAACCATTGCAGACATGTCTACTCTCGCTGCATTGGATGCTGTCACAATAGAAAAAATTGTGGATGATTACTTTGCTGACACCATCCAAGTAGACATGTCAGACAGTCCATATTGTTACTGGCAGGAAAAAAAGGCAGTTTGGAAGCCCCTGTACAAACTGGCTCTATTTTACCTGAGTTGTCCCCCCTCCAGTGTGTACTCGGAAAGAGTTTTTAGTGCAGCGGGGAACCTGGTCAGTGAGCGGCGAAGGAGGTTGCTTCCTCAGAACGTTGAAAAAATGATGTTTATAAAAATGAATAATCAATTCCTCAATGAAGTACAGCACTGCCCTCCAGATACTACAGAGGGACCTGTGGTTGTGGAGTCCAGCGGGGACGAATTGATAATGTGTGATGAGGAGGAAGTACACACTGTAGGGGGAGAGGAATCAGAGGTTGAGGATGAGGACGACATCTTGCCTCAGTAGAGCCTGTTTAGTCTGTACAGGGAGAGATGAATACCTTTTTTGGTGTGGGGGCCCAAACAAACCAATCATTTCAGCCAAAGTTGTTTGGTAGGCCCTGTCGCTGAAATGATTGGTTTGTTAAAGTGTGCATGTCCTATTTCAACAACATAAGGGTGGGTGTGAGGGCCCAAGGACAATTCCATCTTGGAACATTTTTTTGGGCATTATATGACCAATCAACAGTCGTTTGCCATGTTCAAAAAGTAAAACCAAATTTTAAAAAATTCAAGAAATTAAACCAAAAGTAAAATGCCGTGTCATAATTTAAAACAAGAGGTATTGACGTGCTCTAAAACTACTGTATTGTTGTTTATATTTTATAAACACTACACTTGAAAGCTTGAGTCTTTCAATAAAAAAGTAACTGTCCATTGCACGAATATTTGCAACAGGGACAATTTTAGGGTTAAGAAAGTCAACTAATAACACTTCGACGCTGTCTGTCTTTATAAACACTACACTTGGAAGTTGGAGGAGGTATTGTGGCCCCGGCACCAAATTTACTACCGGGGCCACTCCACTGTGCAGTCCATATTTAGGTGTATCAGATATTAAACAACGGTGACAGTTGATGCCCAATTTTTTAATTATATTGTGGCCTCGGTACCAAATTGTGTACCGGGGCCACCACACTACGCAGTCCAGATACTTGTTTGGTGGAATTCAGACCAGTTGAGGGTTTTATTATTATATTGTGGGGACCACTCTATCTATACCACACTACAACTCTATACCACTCTATTTCATACTTTAATTCTATTTAATACTTTAATTCTATTTCATACTTTAATTCTATTTAATACTTTAATTCTATTTCATACTTTAATTCTATTTAATACTTTAATTCTATTACTAATTACCATAAAGAGGAACTGCCGCTTCTATTTAATACTTTAATTCTATTAGTAGTTACCATAAAGAGGAACAAAATAAACCAATTTTACCAAAAGTATAATATGACTTAGATTACAAACACTACACTTGAAAGATGGTGCCTTTAAATGAAAAAGTCAGTCTTCATTGCACGACTATGTGCAACAGGGACAGTTTTTTGGTTTACAAAGTCAACCAATAATACTTGGACCCTGTCTGTCTTTACCATACTTGATGGGATCTCAATGACGAATTGTCTTTACCATGTTTGGAGGAGGTATTGTGGCCCCGGTATCAAATTGGGTACCGGGGCCACCCCACTACGCAGTCCAGATACTTGTTTGGTGGAATTCTGACACGTGGAGGGTGTATTTATTTTATTGTGGCCCCGGTATCAAATTGGGTACCGGGGCCACCCCACTACGCAGTCCAGATACTTGTTTGGTGGAATTCTGACACGTGGAGGGTTTTTTAATTATATTGTGGCCTCGGTACCAAATTGTGTACCGGGGCCACCACACTACGCAGTCAAGATAGATAGATGCGTATCATAGATAAAGTACATTCAGTGGTGTGGGGCAAATTGAAAAATATTCAAAATGCACTGACATTATCAAAAACAAGAGGTTGTCACACGCTAAAACTCCAACATGTATATGATGGAGAGGATGGAGGAGCAGCCGTATGTGTAGTGTAATGCAGACCTGTTGAAGGTTTTTTATATATTTTATTGTGGTGCCCAGTGCCCACTCCTCTAGGCAGTCCAGGTACATTTATTGGTGCGATTCATAAAAGTTCAGGGTTTTTAATATATTGTGGTGACCCACTCCTCTACGCAGTCCAGGTACATTTATTGGTGCGATTCATAAAAGTTCAGGGTTTTTAATATATTGTGGTGACCCACTCCTCTACGCAGTCCAGGTACATTTATTGGTGCGAATCAAACAAGTTGATGGTTTTCTTATTATATATATTGTGGTGACCCACTCCTCTACGCAGTCCAGGTACATTTATTGGTGCGATTCATAAAAGTTCAGGGTTTTTAATATATTGTGGTGACCCACTCCTCTACGCAGTCCAGGTACATTTATTGGTGCGATTCATAAAAGTTCAGGGTTTTTAATATATTGTGGTGACCCACTCCTCTACGCAGTCCAGGTACATTTATTGGTGCGAATCAAACAAGTTGATGGTTTTCTTATTATATATATTGTGGTGACCCACTCCTCTACGCAGTCCAGGTACATTTATTGGTGCGATTCATAAAAGTTCAGGGTTTTTAATATATTGTGGTGACCCACTCCTCTACGCAGTCCAGGTACATTTATTGGTGCGAATCAAACAAGTTGATGGTTTTCTTATTATATATATTGTGGTGACCCACTCCTCTACGCAGTCCAGGTACATTTATTGGTGCGATTCATAAAAGTTCAGGGTTTTTAATATATATTGTGGTGACCCACTCCTCTACGCAGTCCAGGTACATTTATTGGTGCGAATCATAAAAGTTGATGGTTTTCTTATTATATATATTGTGGTGACCCACTCCTCTACGCAGTCCAGGTACATTTATTGGTGCGATTCATAAAAGTTCAGGGTTTTTAATATATATTGTGGTGACCCACTCCTCTACGCAGTCCAGGTACATTTATTGGTGCGAATCATAAAAGTTCAGGGTTTTTAATATATATTGTGGTGACCCACTCCTCTACGCAGTCCAGGTACATTTATTGGTGCGATTCATAAAAGTTCAGGGTTTTTAATATATTGTGGTGACCCACTCCTCTACGCAGTCCAGGTACATTTATTGGTGCGAATCAAACAAGTTGATGGTTTTCTTATTATATATATTGTGGTGACCCACTCCTCTACGCAGTCCAGGTACATTTATTGGTGCGAATCAAACAAGTTGATGGTTTTCTTATTATATATATTGTGGTGACCCACTCCTCTACGCAGTCCAGGTACATTTATTGGTGCGATTCATAAAAGTTCAGGGTTTTTAATATATTGTGGTGACCCACTCCTCTACGCAGTCCAGGTACATTTATTGGTGCGAATCAAACAAGTTGATGGTTTTCTTATTATATATATTGTGGTGACCCACTCCTCTACGCAGTCCAGGTACATTTATTGGTGCGATTCATAAAAGTTCAGGGTTTTTAATATATATTGTGGTGACCCACTCCTCTACGCAGTCCAGGTACATTTATTGGTGCGAATCATAAAAGTTGATGGTTTTCTTATTATATATATTGTGGTGACCCACTCCTCTACGCAGTCCAGGTACATTTATTGGTGCGATTCATAAAAGTTCAGGGTTTTTAATATATATTGTGGTGACCCACTCCTCTACGCAGTCCAGGTACATTTATTGGTGCGAATCATAAAAGTTCAGGGTTTTTAATATATATTGTGGTGACCCACTCCTCTACGCAGTCCAGAAAGATACCTTGTTGCAACGTTTTGGACTAATAACTATATTGTGAGGTGTTCAGAATACACTGTAAATTAGTGGAAATGCTTGTTATTGAATGTTATTGAGGTTAATAATAGCCTAGGAGTGAAAATAAGCCCAAAAACTTGATTTTTAAACTTTTTATGTTTTTTTCAAAAAAAATCCGAATCCAAAACCTTAAATCCGAACCGAGACCTTTCGTCAAGTGTTTTGCGAGACAAATCCGAACCCCAAAAATAACGAAAATCCGGATCCAAAACACAAAACACGAGACCTCAAAAGTCGCCGGTGCACATCCCTATTATAAACCAACCAGAACCATTCCAAAGCAGCCAATTAGTCCAGCCCTCACAAGCGAAATGAATATTCACCACCTGAGTCAGAGGGTGTCAAGGAAACATAGTACTGTGTCTAAACAAGCTGGGATGCAGCGGAGTCTAACATTTGTTACTGTAAGCATCCCAGACCTTACTGACAATGGCTCGTATGTCATCTAAGTAAGACTGAGCAAACCTTTCCAGCAGGTGGTTTGTTAGGCACTGGAAGGTGGCATGGATGTTCTGCATCATAAATGGCATGGTTCTAAACTGGTACAAGCCGAGATGGAAATATACCTGTCTCCTGACTCACACGATTACATTCTTTAAGTGACTGTCTTCATTTATCCTAGGAGACTAGTACAGCGGAGGCTGTCCTTGGCTTGGATAACACCTAGCAATAATTCCTTTACCTAATTGTGTATGCTTTCTCCAACCTCTAGTATGACATGGTAAGAGGGCTGCCTCATTGGCCAATGCTCATCAGTTTTCACATAGTGCATCACCAAGGAAGTTCCTCGGAGGAGTACAGTGGTGGCGCCAGCTGATCCCTCTGATTGGAACTAAGTTGTGCCCCAGCAAACCTCCTCTACACCACCCTCACCTTTGGCATCTGTGAGGAGCTCAGTTAGTGGGTAACTACATGCTCTGGTGGTTATACAGTATGTTTGCAGTCACCTACATCTCTATTAAAGAACACATATAATTGGTGTCACTCCAAGACATTGTATGGTTTGGCCCAGGAAGTCTGGTGCTGGTTCTGATGGGCATCATATATATCTTGCTGTGGTGGTCCCTCCCACCACAGGGTGACACAGACAGGAGGGAGCTATGTGACATGGAGTCTGTCCCTCCCACCACAGGGTGACACAGACAGAAGGGAGCTATGTGACGTGCAGTCTGTCCCTCCCACCACAGGGTGACACAGACAGGAGAGAGCTATGTGACGTGCAGTCTGTCCCTCCCACCACAGGGTGACACAGACAGGAGGGAGCTATGTGACGTGCAGTCTGTCCCTCCCACCACAGGGTGACACAGACAGGAGAGAGCTATGTGACGTGCAGTCTGTCCCTCCCACCACAGGGTGACACAGACAGGAGAGAGCTATGTGACGTGCAGTCTGTCCCTCCCACCACAGGGTGACACAGACAGGAGAGAGCTATGTGACATGGAGTCTGTCCCTCCCACCCAGTGCCGGATTTACCGCTAGGCAACCAAGGCACCTGCCTAGAGCCTAGCGGCTCTCAGGGGGGCACAGCTGGAGGGGACAGGAGCAATTAAAAAAAAAAATAATAATAAATTTTTTTTGGCCCCTCCCGCGACTCGTGCGGGGGGGGGGGGGGGGGGTGGGGGTGCCGCGAATCGGGGGAGGGGGGGGGGGGTCGGGTGCCACGAGTCGGGGGAGGGGCCACATGAGGCTAGTGTGGTGGCTGGTCTCCTCCCTCCCTCCTCTGTGTGGCCTGCTGTGTGTCCCATGTGTGAAGGGGATGAATACTCCACAGCTCCTACAAGGAAAAAGGTAAGTTGGGGGAGGGGTGGGGTAGTATATTAGGTGTGTGTGTGTGTCCCCACTGCATCCTGGTATTGTGCGTGTGTGTCCCCACTGCGTCCTGGTATTGTGCAGTGCGTGTGTGTCCCCACTGCGTCCTGGTATTGTACGTGTGTGTCCCCACTGCGTCCTGGTATTGTGCGTGTGTGTCCCCACTGCGTCCTGGTATTGTGCGTGTGTGTCCCCACTGCGTCCTGGTATTGTGCGTGTGTGTGTCCACTGCCTCCTGGTATTTTACGTGTGTGTCCCCACTGCGTCCTGGTATTGTACGTGTGTGTCCCCACTGCGTCCGTGTATTATGTGTGTGTCCCCCCACTGTGTCCGTGTATTATGTGTGTGTCCCCCCACTGCGTCCGTGTATTATGTGTGTGTGTCCCCACTGCGTCCATGTATCATGTGTGTGTGTTTCCCACTGTGTCCGTGTATTATGTGTGTGTGTCCCCACTGCGTCCGTGTATTATGTGTGTGTGTGTGTCCCCACTGCGTGCGTGTATTATGCGTGTGTGAGGGGCCACTGCGTGCGTGTATTATGTGTGTGTGAGGGGCCACTGTGTGCAGTGGCGGATCCAGGGGGGGGCGATCACGGCATTCGCCCCCCCCCCCTAGCAGCAAAAAGCTAGGTCCCAGCCGCCGATTAAAACGGGGGGGGGGCTAAGCG
Organism: Mixophyes fleayi; assembly: GCF_038048845.1. Taxonomy (NCBI): domain Eukaryota; kingdom Metazoa; phylum Chordata; class Amphibia; order Anura; family Limnodynastidae; genus Mixophyes; species Mixophyes fleayi. Next base: position 56,923,576 of record NC_134405.1, on the reverse strand, counting down.
CGAGCGGGGGGCAGGGCTAAACGTGAGCCAGCCAATCAGAGTGGTCCCAGCCGGCGACCACAACGGGAGAGGGCGGGGCCAATCGCTAGCGGAAGGCGGGGTTAATGCAGGCCAGCCAATCAGAGCAAAGGAGGGGCGTGATTATGCAAAATCGCCCCCCCTAAACATAAAGTCTAGATCCGCCCCTGACTGTGTGCGTGTATTGTGTGTGTGTGTGTGAGGGGCCACTGTGAGTGTGAAGGGGGGGGGGGCCCAAACCGATATCTTGCCTAGGGCCCATGAGGTGTAAATCCGGCTCTGTATCCACCTCTGAACCTTCAGCTTCTATGTCTTTCTTACACTGGACCCCATACTCAGTAAATGGGCTAACTAGTGGTTTATACAACAGTAACGCTATGTTTGAATTATGTTCATTTATCCAATTTTTATGGGTTCCAGGATATTTTTGGGGTTTTGTAACCACTGCTTGGCACTGAGTTGCTACTTAGATTTCTGTAACTAGTAGTCTTAAGTCCTTCTCTATCTCAGTTTTAAGTAGCATAGTGCATAAAATGATGTATATTTACATTACATCTGCCGTATCATAGCCCCGTTTGTCTCTCTTCAGTAAGTTAATAATCTGCTGCTAATAATTCCACTGTCATCAGCAAATATGAAAATCTAGGCCATCTACATGGTCATTAACAAAACAGATTGAAAAAGTAAGAGGACTGCAGTGGTACACCACCAATTACTTTAACCCAGTCTGATAGGGTCATTTCTAACACCCTTTGGAGGGAATTCAATTGGCCGTGTTAGTGTTAAAAGTAACGTGGCCTGCGCACTATTACTGATATTACGGTAGTTTCAACGCCGGCTTTTTGCTTGCAGCTCCCCGAGGCTGTTATCAAACTATTTCCATCAATATTATATTCCAAAAACTCAGAATCCCTTCCACTGATCTACCTCCAACTACTGTTAGTCGCAGTGCTGGAGAGCTGCTTTCTGTGGGCAGATAATCATACAGTTCTGGCCCCAGCATTAGAACCCTGGCCTGTCATTGTCCCATTAATGGATTACAGACAACACACAGATTATATTTACTAAACCGTTTGAAAAAGTGGAGATGTTGCCTATAAGAACCAGATTGTATTTTTCATTTAGTGTTTTCTACAAAATGATAGCGAGAATCTGATTGGTTGCTATAGGCAACATCTCCACTTTTTCAAACTCCAGTTTAGTAAATATACCTCACTGAGCCTTGGTATTTACAGATATTCACAAATAATGGATAATCCTTTCTTTTTTGTAAATGTCATGGCTGTTAAATAACAGAAGTGGTGCAGCAGATCATTGATTTAGATTATAATACTTTACAACTCCAGAGTGTTGATAGTACATTATATAGATTTTTTTCTTTTTTAAATTATCAAGAACTCTTACGAAAGCCTCATTACTACCTGCCAGACAATTGGTTGTAGGAACGGATACTGTGGAGGTGGCTGGTAAGTTAATGATGATTACTTAGCCTTTGCACAAATGCCTCTTGATCCGCTTTACAAAAACAAACCAGAATTTTTTATGAGGAACTTGTGAAATAAAAACAGGACTGGACATGAAAGGATATGAACATTATGTAAAAAGATTTAAAAGATTCAACTTATTTCTATAAATATCTTACAGCCAAAATACCACCATGATTGCTCCTTCTTCTTGAAGAAATATATACTTACAGCGAAGCCCCACACCTCTTTACCAGCTCATGTCCACATGTACAGGGGGCAGAGCTTCCCCAGCACCACACCACCACTTTATCATCTGCTTGGAATCCAAGCCTCACTTCTACCTGCCAATCACTTTCCAAACTAAAATTAGCTGGGTAGAAGTTATCAATTACAAATAACAAAAAGCGTCAGATCATTTATTCAGCCGCGGTATCACAGTTTAAAAATAAGCAGGAAAATCTGAATCAGACTATTTTTAAATGTGACGGGGCAAGTTGGCAGGTATGCAAACACCCCATACTTGCCAACTCTCCCGGAATGTCCGGAAGACTCACGAATTCTGGGTGGGTCTCCCGGGAGAGTATGACAGTCTCCCGGCATCTGCCCACTTCCTAGTGAAGTGGGCAGGTGGGCAGAATTAAATCCAAAATGCCGCGCTTGTACATGTGGGTCACTTAATTGGTCTATTCAATTTCCAACACATTCATTGTCCAATCACTGTTGGCCCATTCCGGCAAGTCTAAGAATCCAGATAGGCAACATTAGAGATTCTGTAAAAATAACTTGTATAAATGATAGTGAAAGAGACTCCTAATGGCCACAGATGGAATCAATGAGGTTTTTTTCCAGTTCCTAAAATGTACTAGAAACATGACACAGACAGGCCAAATGATTTTAATGTTTGAGCTTCATGTGTCGTCGTCCAATTAAAGCAATAACCTTGTTCCTACTCTGTAAAAGTATCCAAAAACTATGCCTACACGTGCAAAATGTGTGTCTGCCTAGTGCAATAATTAGGTACCTGGCCACATCTCATGGTTTGGAACTGTTCTTACCTTTGGAGGATTGCAGGTGTAACCGAAAATGCACCCGTCATTTAATTTGGGAGCATGACGTTTAAACCTGCTTTTGCAGGTTTATAAATGACCATCACCTTTAGCCTTCATCACATGTACGTGGGAGCCCCAATAACAGCAACTGACATTTGTGAGATGAAGGATTAGACATTGGTCTTTGTCTGTCTCCCTGTCTGTCTGTGTCTTTGTGTGTGTGTCTATATTAGGGAATTTAGACTGTAAGCCCCAATGGGGCAGGGACTGATGTGAGTGAGTTCTCTGTACAGCGCTGCGTAATTAGTGGCGCTATATAAATAAATGATGATGATGAGGATTGGTGACAGTTGTGCACAAACTCTTGCATAAAGACAGCAAATAAACTGATTGCAACAACCGAATCTTTAAATTAAACTTCATACAAGCCCATCAGACCACAATTACAAGATTTTAGCAATACAAAAAAAAACTGTTTATTTTCAAGGGTTATCAAACAGGACATAGATTGTCAAACATATAAAAGAGGTTAGAAACATCAGGCACTTGAGGTGACAAGCCTTGGCCACAGATTACAGGGCAATCACACTTGGTAAATGCCAGTTTTTCAGCAGACAGTGGTGGCTAAACTTTGGCACTTTCAGAATATATTTGCATTTTCACAAACAATGGAGTTCATCTCTGGAAAATTATTATGTTGTTCCATTAACTTCTATTTCTATACAGTAGACATCTGACATGTATAAATACAGAGACAAAAGGACCATTGTAACCCTTTCTGCATAGTAGTGGGATTAGAATTTTGGGCACACAAGGAACAGAGTGCAATTGAGAGAAAAACTATTTTTAACCCACAAATTCCCAGAGCACAGAAACATTAAGAGGGTTACTGGTCTTGCAGCATTGGTCATCAACATAAGAGGTTTTGTATTGTGTGTAAGACAAGATATGGACTAGGGGTGTCCTTGGCCTGTCAGATTGCGGCAGGATGCTGCGACCACCAAATCCCAACGCAGGTTCATAAAGTAGAGTATAAATCAAGACTTGCAACCTTCAGATTTTTTTTTTTTGGCTTTGTGCACCCCCCTACAAGTTTAATCAAATGCTTTCTTTTATTTTTCTAGCCGTGTATTCATAAAATTGTATATGCCCTGATACCTGACACAATGTCACTGTGATCGCTTTATCAGATACAGTTTGGGCTATACTCCAAGAAATAGAAACAGCTCAAATACATGGCCGAAAAGCAGAGAAACTGAAAATATAACCCCATGTAATAAAGGTTGCACGAGGGCACCTGTCAAAAATGCAGAAGGTTGAAAATACATGTAAATATGAAAATTAGCCCATTTAAATAATATGTGAAAGGTCTAAAAATCCATAACATTTGTTACTTCTAGCAGGCAAGATATTTTCAATTTGAAACAATAAAAGCATATCAACCTTCAATACAAATTACAAAATAACACTAATAAAACAACCGAACATAGAAATAAAAGTTACAGTATATTAGTGCATCCAATGTATACCTTACACACACCTTCAGCATTCATGAAGGAAGGGCCGAAAGTATATACAATAGCTTGTTCAGTGGACACAATGGTACACATATAGGAGGAAATAAAATTTAGACAGAACCACACCTGACAGTAAAAGACATGGCTCTCACATTAGGTCAGAGAACATTTATATATCACCCTATTAAACATTGGCTTAAAGTATATTGGGAGCTAGAGATAGTCACAGTCTAGCCCATATGTTAGAAGAGAAATATCCCAGTGCCCGTTGGTGCCTATCTAATCCCATGGTGCCATCAGAGATGTGCCATCCTCTATCAAATCACTGTGAAAATGAAAGTTGGACAATACAATGCAGAGGACGTTAGTCTTGAGGGTGAAGATCCCTTTTAAGAAGATAGATTCATATCTGACGGGGTTTACTTCTGCACAGTCTCTGGATTGTGAGCCATAAACCATGCTCAAAGCCTGTGGCCCGTAAGACAAACCAAGTAAACATTAATTATGGGACCAGGATGCCAATCCTGATAACCAGAAAGTGACTGTAAAAAAGATACACATACACACATATAAATGTACAAATACACACATATAAATGTACATATACACATATTGCACAGGAAATAAAACAGTCATGTGATGTGATATTAATCCACCAGCTGGCACACTTACAGAAGAGAACAGTGACTGTAAAATAAGAGAAAATGGGGAACATTACTGCGGACAGGAATTACTATATCCCTGAGGGGCTCAGCCAGAGAAATCGCACATAAAAAACATTTTAGCAGTGAAGTTGCGTCCATGTAGGACACTACTAAACGACACTCTATATGGACCCTGCAGAGCACACACTAGTCACCGATGTGGGGGTGACAGTGGTGAGGGAATGTGATAGAGGAGGGGTATAAGGAGATGGGTATACGACATGTGAGTATCCAGATACATTACTGAACGCTGACCCTCCGCCAGTTGCAGCGGACTAGGGGAGGGGTCAGACTGAGCCACACTCAGTCTCTGGTGATCAGACTGGTGTTTATGGTGAGTACAATATAAAGTGACACTAGAAGGGATGTTTTGGTGTCAGAAAATAAAACGTGATTCAGGAAACCGTATCCAGCTCTCTTATTAAAACTATGTATAAAGTGTACAAATGTAATTCTATAAATACGTATGTACTTATACCTGTGCGCACACATAAAGGCACACGCTGAGATTGGCAGTCGCATACTTCCAAATATTTACACAGACGCACACCATGAAGCATCAACACGCAGCCAGTGCGAGCATTAAATTAGGTTTAAAATTCAGTGTTTTCAGCTTTAAACGGATGAGGGGGCATCTTGCCAGTCCTTCTGTGATCGCCAACATAAATTACATTTCCGATTCAGATTGCACCACCTTCTTCTTCGCTCTAGGTTTGCTGCTCCTGGTAGTGGCCTGTTATTCACCCAAAATGAAGAGAGGGGGATATGGGATATCAGCTTAAAAACATGCCATATAAAGCACATCAGTATTTGACAACAGGTGAAGCTTACAAGCTGCTCCTTACCTCCTTGGTTAACACCTTCTTCTTGCTCACCCGTAGACTCTGGCTCCTTTGCATAGGTTTTGGTGGTAGACCACCTCGCGTTCTTGCCGACGATCTGGCTTCGGTATCTGACCACCTCTCATCCATGGAGTCGCTGTCAGCCTGGGACTGGGTGGTGTAAGCTACAGAACATGGTCATGTTACAGAGCTGAGATTACAGATGACATTGTCTTGTTATTAGTGCACTTCACTCCTTGTTTTATCAATCCTGTTCCCCAACACCCACCAGATAACGACCACCCATTCCCATTAGAGACATGTAGTTTGCGGTTATCTCAGACTTCCTACAAAACTCACGCTACTTACCAATGGGGCGGCGATGGAGCTCAGGTGCATCAGGATACAAGGGGTCTCTGTAGTGTATGGGTGCATCATCCGGGAGCTCTCTTAGGTCCTGCATACTGAAACTGCGCAGACGTCCCACTAGCGCCCCCTGGCCCTGAAGAGGAAAACAATGACCTGTTCCTGATTCTATTGGAAATATTGGTGCACAATATGAAACAATTTACACATATCCTACACATAGGACCCTTCAGACACTAATAACTTCCATTCTTTGAAATAAGAGCTCCAAGATGTAGGAAGCCACGTAGAATACAGTGAATTAAACTGACTGAAAGCGAGAAACCACATAAGCGCTATTTAAACTGATGCTTGCTTATTCCAACATAAAGAGATACCAAGATCTAAAACACAATATAGTGACCGGGCAATGAAGCATGGGGGATTACTTGAAGGACAACTAAGGCCATTGCATACATTTAGAAGCAATATATCAGAAAAGTTACAGCTCCGGAATGCCACGTGTTACTGGTTCCAGAAATAACACAGCTGTATACATAGTATTCTAAAGAAGGTGAAGCTGTGTAACTTCTACGTCCCAACTTAACACATTTTTCTGCTAATGTGCAGTTCTTCCCAGAAACACCAGCATACTCCTGAACATGCCCTCTGGAGCTCTTGGCCAGTGAGCAGGCCTACATCTGAAACAGCAGGTTGGTGTGAGGAGTAAGAGCTGCAATTATTAACCCTATCCTACCAGGACAAGGGCACTGGGCTCTCCTAAACGCGCTCGTTCATGTATAACCTCTACGCACTATACTGGGCCAGCTGCACAGCATTATTTATATAAAGATCATCTCTGTGTCTTCTATACAATTCAAGCCATATTATTCATGATCTGATCAAACTGTTCTCCATGTTTGTACAAGATTTTGGAATATGTTGGCGCAATAAATTAATGATAAGCAATACTTTTACTTTTTGCCTTAAGTGACTATGAAAGCATCATTGGAACAAGGTGCCCTGTGGAAAATCGGTATAACTCTATACAAGTCACATTGGAGCCGTTTACACCAGTTGTTCTCTGCTGACAGGTCAGGGAATAGAGAACGCTAGTACTGCCTGTGTGAATGACAGGTGCTCTCTCTTAATGATTCTACAATGTCAAGAGTGACTTCTAAATAAAGATTCTTCTTATAGCCACATTGTGTGGGACAGGCCTGCATGGAAATCTCCGGATGTACCTTGGTAGCAGCCTGCACAGCCGCACTGGCTGCGATGTTCAGACCCTTCCGTCCAAGGGTCACCACTGATTCGTAGCTTCGCTCCTTTGCCTGCACAATGTACGAATCTATCTCCTAGAAAGAAACAGAGGTTTAGGTGAAGCGTGGGAGACATCACTGTAACGTAGACGAGGCAGAGGGGAGGGTACAGAGGTATTCGGCTGTTCTCGGAGGTAAGGAACAGGTCAGGACAGAAGCAGTCTCTGGAATTCAGAAGCAGCCTGAGGGGACAGCTGTCAGATGACACAGAGGGATGTGCTTATTACAGCAATCCAGCTTTTCCACAACAGATGGAAAACCACAGGGTGCCCTATAGCAGCAGACAAACATATGGGACATGTCCCAGAAATATACCCACTGGATTAGAGAGTAGACAACACGTGGCTCTCCACTGTGACTAGCAGGTTATGCTGGGACTTTTAGTTCCACAAGAACCGGAGAGCCACGTGTTGTCTAAGCCTGCATCATAGGAGAACTTGGTACAATTTTCTAAAATAGTATAGAGCGCTTTACAAATCCAGCGTGGGACACTTGATAGCACTAGCCAAAGGTTTATGTATACACCTCCGCCAAATCACCAAGATATCCATACACACACGTACTGCAGGGAACACCAACTAGGACACAATAAAATGAAGTATGAGCATCCTGACTAGTAGCCTAAATAAACACTTCTTGTACAGTAGTAATCAACTGAAACATTTACACCAAGTATGAATGTTGTGTAAGGTCTGATCTAGAATTTGAAGGAAAGACAATGGCTTCCACTTTAATAACCTGCACGTTATATGATCCTGATGGGAAGACCAGCTTGGGTAAGATTAAAGAGAGCTGCACTGTGACACATTGACCTATAAAGCGGAGAAGACTCGGAGGCCTCACATAGCAGCGTGCCGTCATCTGGGAATGTGGATATACTAGAAATAATTAGCCTACATCACATTACGTCGTCCTAGTTATGTGCAAGTTCTCTGTACCCTGTTAAATCTAGCTACACACACTCTCAAGCCAGAACACAATTCTGTGCACAGATCACAGCATCAGGCTTGGTGCGAGAAGCTATTTGCTAACATGATGGATGGATGGGGGGACTTGTTTCTTCAGCCTGTCTCCCTCTAAAAGATAAAAAAAATGAATGGTGATGCCCAATTTGACTCCAGGTGGCTAAATTAGACATAATGTAGCTTAGTGGTCAAATACAGCGGATTTTATGCTGCCTGAAATATACAACCCCTTTCAGTGGGAAAAGAAAGGTATTTATAATAAGAAAGCTCACACACAAGCCTAACTTCGGCTGTAACTTTATCAGCAATCAGCTTTGTATGCTCTGACTATAGAGACAGTCAATGGCCTGACACACAGACCTTCACGTCTAAGCTGCACGTGGAGATAGTGGTCATCGTTTTATGCAATACTACAGAGTTGAACTTTAATCATGTATAACCATCTGAATGGAGCACACACATCGTACAACAAAGCCGACATGAGTAGTAAGTGCTTCATGCGTCATTAGATGTACAGATTGCAGTTAGCTAAAAATGGGATTCTATTACCGATAAGTCCTTTAATTAACCCCTCTAAAGTCATGGGGGACAAAGATATCACTGTGGATTAAGCTCCACCAACCGGAGTTAGACGTTAAGAACAGAACTCCTATGTCATCTAACCCCTCCCACTGCCAACAGGCCCGGTTTACATATTGTAAAGAGAAGAGGAGGTGATACATATAGGAACAGAAAACCTGAACAGATCGATCATAACAGAACAAAAGACATTTCATGTGGGTAGATCAGTGTCCCTCAGTTTTTTCAGAGAAAAAGATTAAATGCTACACTAATAAATCCACTTTTCTACTTCAGGCCTGATTGTAGACTGGACCATAAGAGTGGGTTGACAAGAACCAGGCACCTTTTCTGTGCATAACTTGGTGAAAATAACAATGTCCTCATAGCATCCAAGGGTGTAACTTAGATTCCTCCTCTGCTGAAGGCTGAGGACAGAAAGAGTGAGAACGCTAACAGGGGATAATTTCCTACAACAAAATGAAGAGATTGAGCAACTAGCTCTGAATCTCGCCTTGTCACAGCACCTGCCAAGAGGAAGACATAGGTAAATAAGCGGAGATAGATCCAATGGTCCATAGGAGGTGACTGAAGAGCTATGGACACTTGGGTAAACCAGGTCAGCCGCTTCAATGAAACCTTCTCTTTGAGCCAAAAGGAAATAAGGAGCACTTGTCACAAGAGGACCATTAAGCACCCCAGAGTTACAGAAGCACACTCCACATTAGTATGTACAGAACACAAGCCTTCAGGTGAAAAACAATACATCAGGATTTTAATGTTTGTAAAGAGCCACTTACACCACATCATTTAGAGCTGTATAGTTTCAGAGTGGGATGGTTTTGATACCTGTTATTTATAAGGACATCACTTCAAAAATGGATTACGCCCAACTGTCATTCTAGGGAGGATTCAATTACCTTGATTAAGTGGGGAGTTGGCGTGAGTGACCAAATCTCCCCCATCCCTGGAAGCCTATCGCTGCCCGTCAGCTGTTTAAAGGCATTGTGATCCTAACCTCCATGCCAAGTGCCACAAGTGCTTAAGAAACTGAACAATTTTTCAAGAAATAACGATGAACAAGACACCATCAGGCAACATCTAAAGGTGATGGAACACAGAAGTCATTTTCTCTTTACTATTAAAACTAGTGCAGTAATTGAAAGAAAAATGCTTTATGTCTCAATAGCCATGGTAGGGGCTTAAAACCTCTACCTGCATCGTACAAGTCTATATTCTCCTCTTAATGTGGAAAATATAACATGAAATCAGAAAGGGGGATCTAAAAGCCTTATGTTGAGACTATAAAGACAGGACAACATCACATGTAAGGACGGGCCATGCTTGTAACATGTTGTTCCTTATCCGTGACAGTCGATGACAGTACTGCACTAGATAGGTTAGCTCCTGGATTGCATAGGAACCATTAAATAACGTACAACCACCAGGGAGATAGCAGCAGCACCCACAGTCTGATGCGGTTCCTGTGGTTTGGAGAGCCTGGTTCTATGGCAGACACCAAGGGCTAGATTTACTAAACGGCGGGTTTGAAAAAGTGGAGATGTTGCCTATAGCAACCAATCAGATTCTAGCTGTCATTTTGTAAAAAGTACTAGATAAATGAAAGCTAGAATCTGATTGGTTGCTATAGGCAACACCTCCACTTTTTCAAATCCGCAGTTCAGTAAATATACCCCCAAGTGTCGGAGCCCCACCCAATATAAACATTCCTTATCCCCCAGAACAGCAGTTTTCCTGCCTAATAGGAGCCAGTGGGTGAGAGGAGAAGCACAAGTGGAAGATAATGGCATGGAAGGGTGAGATATACAATACAAAGCAATGTGTACATATATGAAGGAGGAGGGATATATACAACAGATTACCTTCTCTCTCAGGGACAAGGCAGGGTGCACACACTTCCTGTACAGCAAGCTGGCTCCTCGAGTGTACGGAGACAGCAGCCAGATGACAAAGGCCATTTTAATCTCATAGTAAAATGGGAACCTGCAGAGAAGAGAGAATAGACAATGAGGGACAAGCAATAGGAAAATGTTCCAAAGTCACACCTTTTATAATGTAATAAACATCCTATCGCCCACTAAGCATGAATGAGTAATGAGTATACATCACCAGCATATAAAGACTTCTGCTTCTTTACTGTAAAAGCAGTAAAACCGCTCTCACACACACGGGGACAACGTTTCAATGTCAATGCTACACTCCTGAGAATGACCTATACACTAGCAGTCTAAAGAATTAGGATTACATATTTTTGCTTCCGCTCCCAGTATGGGTTAAATGGCCGAAGCTTTGTGCCCGAGGCAAAAATGTAAATTTAGGGCATACAACCTGGATAGATCCCATGTCTTCTCATTATCATTCGTTAACATTAGGGAGTAGTGTGTGCCGTTACTGAGATAATTACATGACAGAGATGCAATAGAAATTCGAAGATCTAGCTTATGTAGGGAGAGAATATAAAGGTCAGGCGATAGAGAACCAGTATATAATAAGGACAGCAAGACACACCGTGATTTTATGGAAGACGAGTGAGCAGTTGAAGCCCTCTGGGTAAGATATCCCAGAGAACAGAGAGGTACAAGGAAGGTCTCTTACCAGGACAGGAAAATGTCTGTAAACATTTCTACCGACATGAAGAGAGAGAAAACTATCCAGTACATCATCCAGCGGACCTGCAAAGCAGAATGGATGAGACAGTGTGTCATTAGAGCAGTGCAGCACAAGCTGAACATTGATATAAAGGAGATAAGTCACAGATTAATAACACTGAGGTGGATGCACACACACACACACACACACACACACACACACACACCTATAGATGCCTGGAGAAATTTGTGGCATCAGTAACACAAAGTATTTTCCTACCGTATTTAATCAGCTTGTGGTTTAGTTAAAGGTGCAGTGTTTTATATTCTAAACACAAGATAGCTGCTTTATCTTACACAGCTGCATTATGTTTCATATGTCCCGTCAATATTTTTATATGTATTGTGAGTTGTATAGCCATAGTCTGTGTGCACCAATAGATGGACTTTTGAGTGAGGACTATGCCCAAAAGCTTAATAGTGGATATCTGGTGGTTTTGCACAGTGGATGCACTTCATAAATTACTTCAGGTGGAGGCAGCCATTTCGCAAACTGACCTAGCGGTCACATGCCATTTATCTGTGCATTGGGAACCGCTGCCTGCTGACAACTGATCATAGAGCTCCTCAGTGATGTCACTGGCTCCTAATGATCTCTAGCTGTATTCTCTTGAATATTGACTATTCAATAAAATGGCTGCCTCTAATGTACGTAGGAGACATTAGGTCAACGACGGATACTCACATATTCACGAACATTCTTGGTTTTTACAGCTTTGTACGAGGAATATGCAGGATACAGCAAACCGAAGACAAGCCTGCAGGACAAGAACAAGAGGATATAAAGTATGGCACATAATGAGTGATAGAATTAAAAAAAACATCCCAAGCAGTAACAGCACAAACCAGAGTCTATAGTATGTCCTTCAAGAAGTATACACAACAGTATACACACTGTGCTATATACAGCACACATAAGGCCAATTTTACAGGTCCAAACAAAGTACACGCCCAGAAAGATGCTTACTCAAACAGACAAAATAGTAGTTACATGTATTAGTACAAAACACACCAGTCAGACTGCAAACACATATAAGCCAAGGATTATAAATGCCTGCTGTGACCTGGTGTCTACCTACACTGGTCCGAGTCCAATACTAGGCCTCACATGCAGCTACTGGCCTGCGGTTTAGATGGCCACCCAGTTTAATTTTGTATTTCCAGCTTAGGGTTTACTACACCAGTTCTACATTTATGACAGTTCATAGGATACATTTGACAACAAGTAAAAACATGAATCACTTGAAACCAGAAAAACCTCTCGTTAGTTACTTTGTCTATATTTATAACAATATGTTGTATAAAAAGAACAATGCTAAACCTCAAGATGTGCAGGATATCAAATCAGGGAAAAATGTGATTGTAAAGTCTACACTACAATCCATTTATGTCACTGGTGGTCTTGCCGAGAGATACATGTGCATTTGTCAACTACACACAGTGGTGGCAGTCCTTTGTGGGCTCAAGCAATATTTATGAACATTCATCCTATTAATTTATCAGGAAGCAGTGTATCCAGCGCACATCATGTTAATCGCCTACTCTCCGCTCTAAGGAGACATCACTGTAAACCAGAAATGTGCTTACGTGTGTGTGTGTGAAAATCTGATGTGGTGCACTGTGCAAAAGTGTAGCAGTCCCTTTCTTACAATTTCAATAATTTTGCCATATTAAATCTTGTTTTTGTACCTACACTTCGCCATGAACAGCCTAACTAGGCCCAAGTACTTCCATCAGTGGGTACAAACTTCTGCACCACCATCAAACTCATGCGTTAGGAGGTGCCATGTCTGTGTGTATGACATCATCACCAAGCGACTGCAATTATATTTTTCCTGGTTTTGCCGATTTTTAATACCAGAACTGCAAACAAAAGATCCCAAACCTGTGCAATTTTATATTTATCAGTTATTTACACTTAAAGTACACAGAAAAGCCAATGAATTAAATCACATTTAAGAATGCTTTCGTCACGCAAGTAATTCTTTATAGATGAAAAGGAAAAAAATAAATAAGAAAAAAAAGAAACAAAACATGTGGTCTTTTACATAATATTCAATAAAAAAAACATGAATTTTTGTTAATAAATTGTATATGAACCAGTCATAATGATGACAATGTGGTTAGCATTGCTGCCACAGAGCAATGAGGTCATTAGTTATGTTCTCCCTTTGCGTGGGTTTCCTCCCACACTCCAAAAACACACATGGTAGGTTAACTGGCTGCGGACTAAAACGGACCCTATTGCGTGTGCTTGTGTGTTAGGTAACTTGTAAGCTTCAATGGAGCAGGGACTGATGTGAAAAACAAATATTCTCTCTACAGAGCCAATATATTTGTGCTATATAAAAAATAAACAATAATAAATAAATCACCATAAAATACTTCATACTTGCCAACTATCCTGGAAAGTCCGGGAGACTCCCGAAATTCGGGTCAGACTCCCGGGCTCCCACGATAGCTGGCATTTCTCCCGCATCCTGGCACACCCTTGACAAAATGACGCGATTCACCAAGAATCGCATCATTTTGGCCCCTCCCCCGCAACAAAACGTCATTTTACTCGTGGGGGCGGGGGAAAAAAATGACGCAACTCGAGGTGCCCGCCCCTTCCCGCCCATTAGTCACGCCCCCCTCCCGGATGAAATACTTATCTCTGCCTACTATACAATGAATAAGAAAGCTGCTTGTGTGGTAATATGTTAAAAAAGATAAAAGTAACTATTGAAGTGACAAATTAATTCCTCTTGCCAAAGACACAGAGACTATCATTAGTTCTAAACTACTATGACAATTTAATCGTTCTGCTCTGTCCTTTGTACAGAATGCTACTGGCATTAGAGAGGTGTAAGTATAAAAGTAAATAACTTAGTCTGCATTTCTGGAACAAAAGACAAGCATGTAATACCAGTTTTTAATGTTCTCTATATGTACTATAGCAATCTATGGAGCCTGGTCCAGTCACAAACAACCCCACACTGGTATAAGCACTAACTCCCATGTAGCAGTAAGGTGAGGGTCCCCATAAGCTGCAGCTGGGGCCACAGTTAGTGGCAATAACCAAACTGTGTAATATGGAACATCCGCATTTGAAATTTCTTCTGACCCAAACAATGTGAAAACAAGTAAAGTACCCTTTAAAGTAGAATTCCATGTTAATAGTTACAGCTTCATTGTCTTATTAGTGGAGCACAAGGAACTTAATACAGAAACCGCATTGTTTCTGAAGTATATAGCTCCAGCAAACGTTGCTTGCTCGTCATTCTGCGCTTGCGGCTTATTGTTAGTCTGTGTGATCACACCCCTATATGGCTTTTGCCAGTGCTACAAAAACAGGAAAACTGAAGAATGTTTTCAGTGGGCAGTTCCCTGGGATCCAAGGGATATAGTAGCTTGTTGCTCTCTATGACTCCACTGTCATGTTAGGAGGAAGTTTGTTTTCTAACTAAGCAGGCAGCATATGACTGACAACTTTGCAGTCTTGCTCTAAATATTTTTTTTTATTTTTATTTATAAGGCGCCACTAGGTGTCTGTAGCGCCGTACAGGGACAGACAAAGTTACAATACAAGGTGAGACAGCACAGTA
Source organism: Mixophyes fleayi (assembly GCF_038048845.1). Taxonomy (NCBI): domain Eukaryota; kingdom Metazoa; phylum Chordata; class Amphibia; order Anura; family Limnodynastidae; genus Mixophyes; species Mixophyes fleayi. Next base: position 56,908,555 of record NC_134405.1, on the reverse strand, counting down.
CAGTAAACAATAAGCACAGTAACTCGGTGAGCTCGAAGCACAGCTAGAGGGGCGGGGGAGGGGAGAGGGGAAGGTCCTGCATACGGCTGAGCCCGAGAGGGAGGGCCCGGATGACAGGGAAACCCCCAGAGGGGAGAGGAAGGAGCGAGAGGGGAGAAGAGGGTCCTCGAGGAGGAGGGCTAGGTAGCTGGAGAGCAGAGTTAAGAGTGGTGAGGACAGGAGGAGAGATGACCCTGCTCAGAGGAGCGTACAATCTAAGCGGTGGGGAAGACAGACAGAGAGACACAGGGTAGAGAGGGAGAGATAAGGATAAGGGAAGGGGAATAGGTAGAAGAAAAGGTAGGAAATTAAGTGGGAGACTGAAAGGCTTTAAAAAAAAAGGTGGGTTTTTAGAGCCCGTTTGAAACTGGACAGATTAGTGGAAGTTCTTATAGAGGGAGGGAGCTTGTTCCAGTGGAGGGGGGCAGCGCGGGCGAAGTCTTGGATACGCGCATGGGAGGAGGTGATCAGGGGGGAAATTATGCACAATAATTTAAATGCCTGCAATATCAGCATTTTGATATGTATGCAATCCATCTAGAGACCATCCTACAGATGTGGGAAGTGCTTCAACTGTCCGCAGTACAGTGGGGAGGTAATAGCGTTTAACAGAGCGTAGTGGGATGTCAGATTAACACTGAACAATGTATTTTACTACCATGGTTGATAACTGAAAGGTTAGATTTTCTGGTTTAGCGATCCATTAAACACTCCGCTTCAATATAGCAAAGATAAGAAGCATAGATAGTGGTAATTGCGTCAAATGCACAAAAAGTAGGCACAATGGTCATAGTTCTACAGAAATTATTTCTGCATAAAGTGCATTGTACAGGGACCCTAAATCTGGATGAACATTATAGCTGTGGCAAAGCTATGACATGCACCCTGGGCACAGCCACTCACCCCTGGCCAGACAGGAAGGTGCCCAGGGCACAGCCACTCACCCCTGGCCAGACAGGAAGGTGCCCAGGGCACAGCCACTCACCCCTGGCCAGACAGGAAGGTGCCCAGGGCACAGCCACTCACCCCTGGCCAGACAGGAAGGTGCCCAGGGCACAGCCACTCACCCCTGGCCAGACAGAAAGGTGCCCAGGGCACAGCCACTCACCCCTGGCCAGACAGAAAGGTGCCCAGGGCACAGCCACTCACCCCTGGCCAGACAGAAAGGTGCCCAGGGCACAGCCACTCACCCCTGGCCAGACAGAAAGGTGCCCAGGGCACAGCCACTCACCCCTGGCCAGACAGGAAGGTGCCCAGGGCACAGTCACTCATCCCTGGCCAGACAGGAAGGTGCCCAGGGCACAGTCACTCACCCCTGGCCAGACAGGAAGGTGCCCAGGGCACAGTCACTCACCCCTGGCCAGACAGGAAGGTGCCCAGGGCACAGTCACTCACCTGGCCAGACAGGAAGGTGCCCAGGGCACAGTCACTCACCTGGTCACACAGGAAGGTGCCCAGTGCACAGTCACTCACCTGGTCACACAGGAAGGTGCCCAGTGCACAGTCACTCACCTGGTCACACAGGAATGTGCCACACTCACCCTCAGACTGACTAGAGAGGTAGCTTAGGCAACCTGTCACTCTCCAGCTGCCGTGGAACTACAAGTCCCAGCAAGCCTTGCTTGGCGAGAGGCTGTGAGGGCATGCTGGGACATGTAGTTCTACAACACCTGGGGGTGTCAGACGTTGGCTACCTCTGTGCCATGTAGACAGGGAGCCCTGGCGGGTGTGTACTGCAGTATATAGGACGGTACTCACACCACCATTCGGGATATGATCCAGGACACCATCCTCACTCGTTGTTACACTTTGTCACAGATCCGGGTAATTCCGCTTCCGCCGGGCGTGGCCATAGCAACTGAAATTTGGAAGAAAACATGATGCGGCCAATCAGAGGACAGGCCACGCCCCTGTATGGTCACCATGGAAACGCGTCTTGGTTTGTTCTTTAATAGATTGTGGGCCGGTCTGCTGGTTGTAGTGACCGGGAGTCACCCTGCGTGTCCTCCGTGTCCTCCGTGTCCTCCGTGTCACCCTGCGTGTCCTCCGTGTCTCCTTGCGTGTCCTCCGTGTCACCCTGCGTGTTCTCCGTGTCACCCTGCGTGTCCTCCGTGTCCTCAGTGTCACCCTGCGTGTCCTCGGTGTCCTCAGTGTCACCCTGCGTTTCCTCCGTGTCTCCCTGCGTGTCCTCCGTGTCACCCTGCGTGTCCTCAGTGTCACCCTGCGTGTCCCCCGTGTCTCCCTGCGTGTCCTCCGTGTCTCCCTGCGTGTCCTCCGTGTCTCCCTGCGTGTCCTCCGTGTCACCCTGCGTGTCCCCCGTGTCTCCCTGCGTGTCCTCCGTGTCACCCTGCGTGTCCTCCGTGTCTCCCTGCGTGTCCCCCGTGTCTCCCTGCGTGTCCTCCGTGTCACCCTGCGTGTCCTCCGTGTCTCCCTGCGTGTCCTCCGTGTCACCCTGCGTGTCCCCCGTGTCTCCCTGCGTGTCCCCCGTATCACCCTGCGTGTCCCCCGTATCACCCTGCGTGTCCCCCGTATCACCCTGCGTGTCCTCCGTGTCTCCCTGCGTGTCCTCCGTGTCTCCCTGCGTGTCCCCCGTATCTCCCTGCGTGTCCTCCGTGTCACCCTGCGTGTCCTCCGTGTCTCCCTGCGTGTCCTCCGTGTCTCCCTGCGTGTCCCCCGTGTCACCCTGCGTGTCCCCCGTGTCACCCTGCGTGTCCTCCGTGTCACCCTGCGTGTTCTCCGTGTCACCCTGCGTGTTCTCCGTGTCACCCTGCGTGTCCTCCGTGTCTCCCTGCGTGTCCCCCGTGTCACCCTGCGTGTTCTCCGTGTCTCCCTGCGTGTCCCCCGTATCACCCTGCGTGTCCCCCGTATAACCCTGCGTGTCCTCCGTGTCTCCCTGCGTGTCCTCCGTGTCTCCCTGCGTGTCCCCCGTATCTCCCTGCGTGTCCTCCGTGTCACCCTGCGTGTCCTCCGTGTCTCCCTGCGTGTCCTCCGTGTCTCCCTGCGTGTCCCCCGTGTCACCCTGCGTGTTCTCCGTGTCACCCTGCGTGTTCTCTGTGTCACCCTGCGTGTCCTCCGTGTCTCCCTGCGTGTCCTCCGTGTCTCCCTGCGTGTCCCCCGTGTCACCCTGCGTGTCCTCCGTGTCACCCTGCGTGTTCTCCGTGTCACCCTGTGTGTCCTCAGTGTCACCCTGCGTGTCCCCCGTATCACCCTGCGTGTTCTCTGTGTCACCCTGCGTGTTCTCCGTGTCACCCTGCGTGTTCTCCGTGTCACCCTGCGTGTCCTCAGTCAGGAGTGGGAGCTGCAGACACTTATCTCTGTAGGGTGAATTGCATGAAAAAAAAAACCCTGATATTTCTTATTTCTTTGCATTGGGGGCACAGGAATGGTGGGTATCGGTCCTACAATCAGGAGGATGGTTATTGGGGTAATTTCTGAAGCGCACTCGGCCTAATCCATCAAGCCATACATTCTGAGCGCAACCTGCGTCTAAATGCCCATATTTAGGCTTTGCGTACTCCCAAGTTCATCAAGGCACAGTTCTAGAGATATGTGTGCTGTATGGTCTGCTGTACTGTACTACACAAGACGCTGGAGGATATGTCCTAAACTATGTGGAGCATACATTTGCCAAAGAATGCACAGAAAAAAATAAATACTGAATTAATGTCACTTGTTAATAATATAGGCATTAATGATAAAATAGTTTTTTTAAAAAGTGGTTTTTTTTCCATAAAATATCTCTATTAGTATATGGTTAATGTCTACTGTGCATAAAGTGCATTTTTACAGTTACACATGATTGCAGACACATGTTATAGCATGCATACCAGACTGTCATCATTACTGATCAGACTAGCCCTGTAGCTGGAGCAAGAGATAAGGTAGAAAAACTTTAAGGCACTCGGAACTTGATTTGGACATGGCTGTGTGCGCTTGAGTTTCGCACGCCCTTACTTGACATTGACTACAGCAAAATGGCCCCTTCTTCACCCGTTCACTCCCCAAAATCGTAGGCTATAGTAAGTGTCCTTTTCATTCACAGACGCAGCAGGCAGGGCTGCGTTCACAGATCTGTCTCCTGGTTCTGTGTATGCACAGAGTGATTTTGCATTTGATACGCACAAAATTGGCACATATGTGTCTTGATGAATCAGGCGCTCAATGTGCATCAGTGCTGGCTGGCAAATTTTAGCCAGGGTGAGACTTTGCTCATAAGCGTATTAAAAACATTTCAAATGATAAGAAAATGCAGATAGCTAAGTGACCTACCCCAAAGTGGCCCACTATGGGACCGGCAGATGGGTAGAGGCTCCACTGCCCCTCAGCCCATCATGTGCACCGTAAAACACCTTGGTTTTGCACCAGTGCTCCTGGATGGCACACCAAGCACAATGTAGACTCCTACTTTGTGTTCCCAGGGGTCACTTCCACAATCTAAATGTGCACTGAGAGGCGGTAATATCTATAGAAACATGCTTTGCTGTGGAAACATCCAATCTCCTACCACATTAATACCACCCCTTTTTTAAGTAAAAGTTTTTATTTTCTTCCTAAATTGCTGCTCAGTTTAATTATAAGGGGTATATTCAATTACGCTTCCGGTCCGTGGGATCGCACTGGAACGGGCCGTGAAGTTAATCCACGGTTCCGCAATAACATGAATTTTCATTCGCAGCCCATAGAGTTGTGTACGAAAATACGCGTTATTGCGGTACCGTATTACCGGCAATAGTGCGCGCTTTCCGCGGTAACCGGAATCGTAATTGAATATGCCCCTAAGAGTGAAGAACATTTGGACCATTTTTATTGCATGTGTCGTGTGTGAAGCGGTGTCACATTTCTTAGAATGCATCTATAAATGTTCTTCGTCAAAGTGCAGGAACATGGAGGCTCAAAATGGGTTCCATTAGACGTAAAGGATGAGACCTGAAGATCACGAGCACTAAGCTGGTTTTGCAGAGTGTTAAATGGCATGTGGCCTCTACACAGAACAAATCACCCCTGTAATGCACTCTCTCCACCCCTTAATCTCATTTCAATAATCTCGTTTCTGCACTGCTCCCCAAAACAAGGCCCCGCAGAGCACTTACTCCTTACTTTGCTAACCAACACCTCCTTCTGCCTGTGCAAACTCCTGCACAAACTTAGCCCTCTTGCTCCATGAAACCGCTCCTTGGCAGAAATCTAGGTGCACTTGTGCAAACTGAGGTGTATACGGGTCCAAAGCTGCTTTGTAAATGCCGTCCTAAGTAAAACCTTTACTCCCTTTCCTGCAGAATAGACCACTGGGCATTATACTACTATCCAGTCTTGCTTATGCCCCACTAGCAATGGCAATTATTACTTTGATCAACACTAGTAAAACATATGTAAACGGGTCTGCCAATATCATCATCATCATTGTTGCTTATTCATAAGGTGCTACAGCCTCCCAAACACTACAAGGCTTATAAAATATAGATAAAGCTTTCCATTCACGCTGGAAGACAATTGCAACCTCCTTCTAACTCACCTTCCTGACTCCCACCTTTCTCACCTTCAGTCCATCTAGAATGCAGCCGCTAGGCTCACCTTCCTTTACTGTCGTGCCTCTTCCGCTGCTCTTCTTCCTAAATCTTTTTATTGGCTCCCTATATGGGGTACTTGATTTCTAACAAGCCACAGTAATCTGACATGTGGCAGAGATAAAGATATTTTCAATAAGTCTATTTTGATGTTTAGGGACATCTGGAGTAGGTAAAGGGAACAGAGTACATTTTGAATTTGGCGGGACCAGGACAGTTGTGATAGAAAAAAAATTAAACTTATGCTCATCATCAACAAAGGCTGTAGTTTGGGACAGCTCCACCAGACATGCAGAAAGGACCCTTTAGAACCACAGTTCCTCCAGCAGTGGTAAGATGCATTTGGAAATATACTGTGTACTTTAGTTGGGACATAGTACCATCTAAAGAGTCATTTATAAGTAGAGACTCAGGCTCGGTTCCTCGGAAACCGAACACACCTGACCTTAGGGGATCGGCTCGGTATTTTCGCGCTTTTTTGGATTCCAAAACTAGGCAAAACGTCATCATGACATTGTTGGATCTCGCGAGTTTTGGAATCTACAAATACCGCCCTCCACAGTGATCTAGCGCCATTTGAGAGAGGGATACAGAAGGGGTAGTATAGAGTGTAGAGCAGTTGGGCAGGCAAACTTACAGAATTGAAAGAGAAGGGTGGTAGCAGTGTTTAAGAAAGCTCCATTGCTAATTGTCATTGCTGAAATACAAATATACAAGTCCTTGCAGGCTTTTTTCCTGAATTTGCACCAAAAAGTATAGGGTGTTACATACACCCAAAAACAAGAGCTCCATTGCTCAATTTGTCATTGCTGAAATACAAATATATTACTCCTTGCAGGCTTTTTTTCTGAATTTGCACCAAGAAGTGTAGGGTGTTATCCAAATGGATTCACAGCAGCACAAAGAAGAGCAGGAGCAGCAAGCAGCTGTTGCCACCAGTCCTGATGATAGTAATCCCTGTATGTCATCTGGTAAAGCCTATGTAAAAGTACATAGTCACAAGTCAGTGAAATAAAAAAGAGCTGGAATCCATGAAAAGTTATCTGTCGAACAAAAAAACAATTGCCAACATGGCATTCTACACACGCAGTGGCAAAGAAAGAATGAGGCCTTCGCCTTTCTCTATGAGTGCGAGATCTAAAATTGTTACTGAGGCATCTTCTTGCAAGGTTACTCGCGACCAAGTAATTCGGACTCCAAAAGTGGTGCACAAATACTGTTACGTGTAAAAGTTGAGCTGGAAGAAAACAGTAAGGCAGAGGAAAATGTATGCTCAGACTCAGAAATGACACCAATCCCTGAGGAGAGTCCATGCACGAGTGCTATGTGTAATCCTGACCATTCTGATAGTGTACCCATAAAGAAGGCCCTTTTCAGCATTTCTGCTGATGTGTGCCTGAACAGCCCAAGTGTAGCCAGTGATACACCAATTGAGGATGCCACTTTGGAATTGGAACAGGATGAGGGAGATATTTGAGTAGCTAACGAGGGTGCTAATGAGGATGATGTTGTTTGTGTAAGTCTTGCAGCAGTGGAAGCAGTTCTGGCACGTGATAAGAAGAAGGCAATTGTCATGCCTGGATATAAGACCAAAACAGATACTTCTTATATGTGGAATTATTTCTACCAAAATCCTGCCAAAAGTTGTCTAGCCATTTGTAGTGTATGTAAAGCCACAGTCAGTCGAGGGAGGGACCTTAACCATCTAGGAACCTCATCCATGTTACGCCTTTTGACGTGAGTTCGTGGCAAGGTGTTGGGAAAATCAGAAAGTTATGGTAAAAAAATAAGCAGTCCATCATCAGTTAGGACCCTTCTCTCACCTACATCCCGACGCCTGCAATCTACACCCACAACACCGTCCTCATCAATATCCTCAGTAGCGATCGGAGTTAGTCCTGCATCCAAGTTGCTAAGGCTAGATGACTCTAATAATTCTTGAGTGTTAGTCCCACTGCTGCTGCTGCTGGGGGTGAATCTTCATCCCAGAAGCAGACCAAATAAGAAGACCACTAGTAGTCTACAACAATTGACTGTTAAACAATCCATTGCAAGAGGAAGCAAGTATGAAAGCTGTCACCCAGTCGCAGAGCGGATCACGGACGCCATGGCGACTATGCTCGTATTACATCTAGTCCAATATCCACTATTAATGCAGCTGGTTTTAGACAGTTACTTGAGGTCTTGTGTCCCCGTTACCAAATTCCATCACGACACCATTTCAGTAGAAATGCTATTCCTCACCTCTACCAGAAGGTTCGTAAAAATGTTATTATTGGGCTACAAAATGCCATTCTACCCACTGTACACTTAACCACAGATATGTGGACAAGTGGAACAGGGCAAACTAAAAAGATTATATGACTGTGACAGCCCACTGGGTTGGTGATTAGCCTTCACCACCAGGAACAGCAGCAGCATGTACCCAAGTACGTCACATTTCTCAGAGGCAGGCTACTCTGTGTATCACTGGCATACAGCTGACAATCTGTTACAAAACTAAGGGATGTCATTGCAACATGGCTTATCCTGCTTGGACTCTCCTCAGGATATGTCATTTCTGATAACGCCACCAAAATTGTGAGAGCATCACAGCTGGGTGAATTCCATCACATTCCCTGGTTTGCTCACACAATAAACTTGGTGGTGCAGAGCTTCCTAAGAAATAACCGTGAGGTGCAGGAGATGCTTTCGGTGGGCCATAAAATATCTGGACATTTCCGGCATTTGGCAACAGCGTGAAGGAGATTGCAGCAGCTACAAGAGCAATTTAATTTGCCCTGCCACCAACTGAAGCAAAAGGTGGTGACAAGGTGCAATTCCACCCTGTATATGCTTCGGAGGCTGGAGAAACAGCAAAAAAGCCATCCACGCTTACTCCACAAGCCATGAAATTGGGAAAGGAGGGGGATGTATTTTAGTCAATCGCAGTGGAGAATACTTTTCGTTTTGTGCAAGGTGTTGAAACCATTTGAAGTAGTCACCTGTAAAGTGAGTTCAGACACTGCTAGCTTGAGTCAAGTGATTCCCTTAATTAGACTTTTAGAAAAGCAGCTTCAAAAACTGAAGGAGGAGATTAAACAAAGCGATTACGCTAAGTATGTTGTACTTGTAGATCGAGTACTTTATTCGCTTCGCCACGATTCAAGAGTTATTAAAATCTTGAAATCGGATCACTACATTTTGGCGACTGTGCTTGATCCTCAGTTTAAGAGCTTTGTCTTCTCTTTTTTTCCTACTGACCCAGATCTGAAGAGATGCAAGGAGGTCCTAGTGAGCAAGATGACAGCTCAAGTGTTACGTGCCAGGACGGCGTCTCCTCCTTCAGTTTCTCACTCAACTGCTGCTAAGAAAAAACTTAGCTTTCCCAAGAGACCCACGGATGATGCAGATGACTCAACCCAAATTTTGACATCTGGTCTAAAAGAATTGACCAACGTGACTCCTCTGCTGTAACTCCACCTGATCCTACTATCACCATCTAAAGGATGGTGGAGGATTATTTTCACGACAGCATAGAAATAGACACATCAGACAGTCCCTTTACATACTGGGAGGAAAATGTACCAACTCGCTTTGCACTGCCTAAGCTGCCCACCCTCCAGTGTGTACTCGGAGAGAGTTTTTAGTACAGCCGGCAACCTTGTCCTCGATCGGCGTAGGAGGCTACTTCCTCAAAATGTGGAAAAGATGATGTTCATAAAAATGAACTTCAAGTTTCATGAGGAAGGCCTTTCCCGCTAATTACTTCAAAATACTGAGACTTCTGTAGCGGTGGATTCCAGCGGTGATGAATTAATAATGTGTGAGGATGATGTACACACTGATGAGGGTGAGGATGAGAATGAGGCTGAGGATGATGACAACAACATTTTGCCACAGTAGAGTTAATTAACAGCACTGTTACCTTAGGTGCCTTAAGGCCATTGTTACCTTGTTTTGTGGGGGCCCAAACAAACCAAGCACTTCGGCCACAAGGAGTGGTACTTTTGTGGTTAAAGTGCTTGGTCTGTCAAAGTGTGCATGTCCTTTTTAAGATCCAACATATTTTTTGCCACTGCTGTCTGCCAATATGTCCTAGATGTGCTAGGAGCTACCGTGTGTTTGAGTCATTGCTCTGTCGCTTAGCATCCAGCCAGGTCGCTGTAGTATTTGTCCGAAAGTGTATGAAAATAATATTGTGATCTGTGAGGTGGTCAAATATGACTGAAAATTACTTGAAATTAGTGTTATTGAGGTTAATAATAATGTAGGCTCAAAAAAGGAGCAAAATGATGTGATTTTAGCATATTTTAGCATTTTTTTCTAAAAAAAAAATACAGATCCAAAACCAAAACACACGAGAACGATTTTGGCAAAACCAAAAAAACGAAGCTAATCCAGAACCAAAACCACTTCACGGGGGTCAATGAGCATCTCTACTTGTCTGTTCTTGTTTTACGTATGTGTGGTGGTCGGGTTCTGATGGGAATCCTTCCCTTACCTTGTCCTCCAGACACGAGTCAGGTTCTTTTCTGTTCGGATATCCGGTGGTCAGGAGATAAATACTTCAATGAAAGGGACAACGATTGGTCAAACAACTCGGGTTTATTGAGAATGCGGTAAGGAAAGTTTCGGTAAGACACCGCGCTACTGACCCCTCAGCTCAATAGTAATGACAAAATAATGCGTCTGATCAGCATAGAGCATAATAGCATTTAACATATAACATACACCTGGTGAGTATAAGGCAGAATAACAATAACATCTTCAATACACATTGTCTAATAAGGCACACTGGTAATCACAGTTACTACTTTCACATTAACAATATCTGACTGGTGATGATGCAATAACCATCAATAATAACCCATCAAGACTCTTACGGTCACTACCGCGCCCACTAGAGGGCTACTTCTTATTCAGGGGTTTGGGGTACCGTGCTATTCCCTATGGGTCAGGCGCCCCACTTTTAGCATCTACTGCTGAGTTAACTTGAATTGCAGCGGTACCACTAACACTGAATGTCACACCTTCAATATTAATAAATCAATTCTTAGGTAAATCACATAACATTAACATCCATCTCAACATTTGGTGCACCAATATTATCCCTGGTAACGTTACCATATTTTCCACTCAGTCCTGGGCTGACCTGTGCACAGGAATTTGGTAGTGTTCCAATGTCCTGCAGAGGTTTCCATCAAGGGTTATTATAGTAGAAAGCAGGGCTGTTGCTCATTGCAGCCACAAGATGGCGCTGTTCTCTCAACAGTCAATGGGGCATATTCAATTAGCTTTTTGATTCGCGGTAACGCGCGTTGCCGCGAAAAGTGCGCGTTCTTGCGGGTATTACGGTACCGCATTAACGCGGATTTTCGTTCGCAACCCTATGGGCTGCGAACGAAAATCCACGTTATTGCGGTACCGTGTATTACGTTTCGCGGCTGTTCCGGCGCGTTACCGCGAATCCAAAAGCTAATTGAATATGCCCCAATGAATCTCTATCAGCACATGTGCTCTGCAACAGGGTATGGTGTACAGATATCAGCACACACACACAGGATATGGCTGAAACGACCGTCTTAATTGTTCCCTGCAGCCTGTGTAAAGGTATGATCTGGGGGGAAAACTCTCACAATCCTTCCTTGTACAAGAATGCAATGTCAGTTTTGGATAGATTCTCTCATCACTCTTCCCTCTGACACTGGGGTGTGTGCAGTACACTGCAGGCTAGGGTTTTACCTTGAGACGGTTCTGCAGTTAGTGGAGACTGTCTTTGGCACCCCGCTGCGTGTCCCCAGCTGTTCTCCGTCCGCTTTGCTGGCAATGTCACAGTTCTGGCAGCAGCTTATCTTCTCTCTGCTCGGCTGCACGTCCTCCCCCTTGTTCCTTCTACCATGCTGCTCTCTCTCTCTCTCCTTCCTGCACATCCTCTTCCTGTTACTCCCCCAGCCAATCAGGGCCTTCATCCTTCTCCTGTCAATCACTCCTGGGCACAAGTTTTCAGTAGCACAATTAACCACTTGTAGCCCTGCGTTTTAAAAGCGTTTATGCACTCCTCTGTGCTGTTCAACAGGGGTATGGGGTACCACATATGTCCTGTTTTATGTATGTCCTGATCTTCTCTACTGTACACTGCTGCGGAGCACTGTGGCACCCTACAAATTTACAATAATAATAATATGACTGCAGGGACCTATGGCAATGCCAGTGATATCTGGCTTATATTTAATCCTGGCAGCCAAAGGTTCAATAATTAAGGCAAACATAACAGGCGGGACAGGGAACCCTTATCTTGTACCATATGTGATGAAAAATGGAGAGGAGGTACACCCATTCACCTGGACATAGGTGGAGGGGTTGTGGTAAAGGCCAAAAATCACAGCAACAAATTTACCATGAAGGCGCTTGTGAGTGGTGTTATGTGCGTATTGTCGCTAACCAATAACGATTGTCGAACCTCGATTTGTGTTTCCAAAGCACAAAGATTTATTCGCAATAAGTAGAATAATATGCTCAAGCGAAGTAATAGTAAATACAGCCGTTACTTATCGCAGGCGCTCTGGATCCAGTGCAGTCATTCAATCCTGAAGTCTGGGGACAAGATGTCTGCATGCTGGATCACAAGCTGCTGCTTATATACACAATCAAATACAGTAATACAATGAAGATGGTATAGCTTGCATCTATTGGTCCAGGTCTCAGGAATGTCCAAGGGGTTGTCAATCATTGGCTGGTTCATCTTAAGGAATCCAAAGGAGGGGGTCATCTCTGCAGGGGGTATGCTCTGCTCTTCCCGCCAAGATTCCTTAGTCTTAAGTAGTTCATAATTCTCTATCATTCATAACTTGTGTATGCACTCTGCGATTCCCTCGCAGAGTGAACCAAACAGTAGGATATGTAACAAGGTTCAGTATGATACCACTCATGATGTTATTCCTTCAACCCGTTCTGTGTATTTCACTAATATGTATGTAACTCTGATATAACATATAAATACTACTATATTTCGACATAACTGACTATGTGTTGCAACTACCATTAATGTGTACTATTTTATAAGTATGCGTGTTCGTGCGAATGTATGGTAAAAGACCAATTACTGTTGCTGCCACGTGTAGTGGATGCGTACACCCTTTCACGCCGTAGCGTGCCCTTGTACGTCGATGCGTACCGTACGCATCTTTTCAGACAAAGACAACCAAGCTTGCTAGACTTTAATTGAAATGACTTTATCCAATTTGCTGACTTCGACAGCTCCACCCTTTGATAGTGTAATAAACTATCACCCAATCACCGTTTCAAGTTCAGGATTATACAATACTTCTTCACAGACCATGATCTCGGTATCTGGTACCACCCTTTCAGTCTCTTTCTCAGTGTTACTCCTATGAGACCGTTTTCCACACTTCAACACAGTAGGAACACATTTGACAACTAAACCAATTACTAAGATGACACCCAGTATAAGGAGAAGGAGCTTACCTACACTCGCAACCATTTCCTGTACCCACTCCCCCAGACCGAAGAACCATTTCACAGGGTTCAACCACGAGAACCAACCCACCACCTTTTCCCCGACCTCATATAACGAAGAATTATGGCTCTTTCGAAATTCCCATTTCAGCTGCAAAATTTCATCCATCTTCTGGTCTATAACCTCTTTAGGGTCATCAGTATTATTAGTAATGTACGTGCAACATTTGACACCGAACTGAGTGGCCAGTGTCACACAGTACCCACCAGTAATAGAGGTGAGATAATTTAGTACCAGTCTATGTTGCACCAACTCCTTCTTGTACGCTTGTAGCTCCCTTCCAGTATACCTGAAAGTGTCATCATACATCTCGGTGATATTATCTATTAATTTGGCTAGGTCTTGGATATATTTAAAGTTTAATGTTCCCCGAGCGGTCCTGGTGAGATCTAGAGCAACCATAACTTGGAAACCAGCAGTTTCACTAATCAATTTTGTAGCTATGGGTTCCTCACCAGGAATCGTATTTCTCTTGCCACGGTGTTCATACTGTGTGTGTATGTATGGTGGTGATGTAGTCTTGTGAATATCAACCATTTCTTTATGAGTAATAGTCATGATTTAAGGAACCAGTTTAGCTAGGAAACACAAGACTTTGGAACTCGGAGTCACCCAGGAATAAGCTTTTCTCCCACAAACAAAATACACATCCTCAGGGAGAACATGATGTTATTCCTTCAACCCGTTCTGTGTATTTCACTAATATGTATGTAACTCTGATATCACATATAAATACTACTATATTTCGACATAACTGACTATGTGTTGCAACTACCATTAATGTGTACTATTTTATAAGTATGCGTGTTCGTGCGAATGTATGGTAAAAGACCAATTACTGTTGCTGCCACGTGTAGTGGATGCGTACGCCCTTTCACGCCGTAGCGTGCCCTTGTACGTCGATGCGTACCGTACGCATCTTTTCAGACAAAGACAACCAAGTTTGCTAGACTTTAATTGAAATGACTTTATCCAATTTGCTGACTTCGACAGTGGGGAGTGGAGATGTTCTGCAGGCAGCATAATGCTAGACACACCTAGTGGGCACGGCTATTCACCAATGATAAGGCAACTATGCCTTCTATTCACAGTGTCCCGATTCAGAAAAGTATAATGTTGGTAGGTATGCCATACCCACTACCACTGTTATTATAGTTTCCAAGAGCTGTGGTAGCGTTCCATTTGCATTACAGTTTGCAGAAAGCATTGTGTATTATTGTAGCAAGGCTGTGCTCTGTAGACAGGGTATCATGTTGCCATGGAAATGCAGGTTAAGTAGCCCGGATTACCAACATTTCTGCAAGTGCACAAATGTTAACTAGTTAAAACTACAAACTATTTAATATTGCAAGGACTGTGATTAGTGTTAAATCATTGTTGATTTATATGTTTCATACTGTTTGAGTGAGTGCAGTGTGGAAAATTGTGGCACCAGTAAATGCAGGTGTGGTGGCCATCTTGTTTGTCATTACTGTTCACTGTACTGTTGCCCATTGATTATTATCTTCACCGTTGTCCCACTTACCCAGTCCAGAATCTTCCTCTCTTTAAATCTGCCTTAACCATTTACTTCTCCCAAAATTTGATCGTTCATAACCACAGTGTGTGGTCTATTATTATTCAGAGGGTTAAGTCTGGTCGGGTACAAATGGGCTTCCGAGTCAACCCCTGGTGGGTTCCGTTACAGTCCGCATCCCACCACACTGAAGCGAAGAGAGACAACATTTCACCACTCTTTTCAGACTTATAGGGAAAGGGGTACTACACTATTTTTGTGTCTAATGCAGATGATTTGGGGAAGCCTACAGTGAGGTACTAAACACCTGTAACAAATGGATGTCAAATGTGTTTTTACAAACATTTTTACACGCAATGTCAGTGGGTAAGTGATCTTAGGAAAGGAACTTATGCCCAGTCTTTCAGTTTTCTTGTGTTGCCTGTGATTTTATGTATTTTTACAGGCACCTATGGCCTGTTTAATTATGCAACTTCCAAATTAGCAAATTACTATACTATTGGGCTCTATACGATACTGGAGAGCCCCCTTATCATATAGGGGACCCCCAGATGAGTGAAGAACTGGATCAGTCCAAACAATGTGGGGGGGATTAGGAGTTTCCTTACTCCCCCCCCCCCAGTAGAAGATTTGACATGCCCAAAGAACCACAGATGTATGGCCCCTTGCAGCGATCTTTGTGGTAACCTTGAGCGAGTTTAACACCAAACCCACTGCAGACTCTGCTGCTGCCGCCACTATAGGTCTTCCAGTGGCCTTAGGCTAGACACACATTAAAGAATTTTCAGATCGACGTGTTATCTACCATGATTTTACTAATGACTGAAGGTCCGATCACTCGGGCGATTCATGCGTATACACTAGACACATTTAAAAAACGATTAATGAAAGACCGCCCGATCTTTCGTACTTGCCGAAAGTACCAATCAGCACTTTGGAGTGACTAAAGTCCATCGTGAATTTATACACACTAAGCTGACATCCGAACGAACGGTTGTATGTCGGCTGATTTGACGAAAAACCTCCAGTGTGTACCTAGCCTAACCCAATGTTCCTATGACCTGGGTAAGACCATCACCTCCTTACAGAATATTATTATCATCACTGTATTCCAGGGGATTCTGAACCAAGGTGACCACGTTATCCTTAGCGGCCTTCGCATCTTTTCCTTAGGGACGATCTCTGCTCTTCCAGGCCTGATCTACCAGAAGTACAAGACCCAACTGAGTTAAACCCTTTCATCCTTCTCCTCATTTTGGCTGCACAAACACTATGACCCTGATGCGTAAAAAAAACAAAACGCTCAAAACAAACACCTAAAAAATAGCACAATTACCCCATTTTCTGAGGCATCTCAAGATGCCGCAGTAACATATGTGCCAAGTTTATGTCAGGCGTACGTCAGGTACTCTTACACCCAGCCAGATCATAAGGACATAAACATTTGTTTTGAATGTGAAAATGCACTATTAGGTTTGATTTAAATAGAAAACCCTCTATAATGTAGCTGGTATAATTTTCCTTCTCGTGTACGAATGAATGTAGAAAAAAATATATTTTAAACACACTCACAAAATCATATAATAAAGGCACTACCACTGAAGAAAGCAGTATCAGCTACAGACGTGAATTGGCAATCAAAGATTTAGGGTGGGTTCGGTTTTTCATAGAAACAGTGGCCTTAGATGCTCGAACTAAGCTTCTAGTTCATGCATGTTCCAGCCACGCATGCTCAGTAATGCAGAACGGGTCCATAGAGTGATAAATAATCCTCATCACTCTGGATATCCCTTATCACTAAGTATTGCTCAGCTGCCATGGCTATAAAATAATGGTAAATCTTGGTGATAAGTAATTATTGCGATGATAAAAAATACACTTTTTAAACGTTATGATGATCAATTTTAAAAAGGGACTTATTAGGATATTTGGATGAGGCTCACATTATTTTCACTGTAGTTCAGAAAGATAGGCAAACCCTCTTTTAGCTTCCTCACTGTCATTATCGGCCACTGGAGAAATAATAGTGTCTGTAGAAAGAGTTCTAATCTGCGTTGACATTTTTGTGTCTGATGCTTTTCTGGTTCTCAGGTGCTCTGAGATTGGAGAGCTCAGACTAAAACTGAGAGGGGGGAGATTGTCGCTCTGAAGAGTCACCTCAGAAGTCAGTAAACATATTTGAGACCTCATTGTGAGTTTGCTCTGCACTTAGGTGCACTGAAAACACTTGTGTGTTATTTGCGTAGCACTTTGGTGTGTTGTGTAAGCTGAAGATCATTGGACATAAAGTGCTGGGAAAATGTTTGACACTCTAGAGAAGGCTTAGGCAACTAATTGCTCTCTAGCTATTGTGGATCTGCAAGTCATAGATTGTTTATGCTGGGACTTGTAGTTTCACAATAACTATAGAGCAGCAAAATAGATGGATCTAAATCATGTAAACAAAATCCTATTCAAATGTGTCTTGATTTTGTTATTAAGTGGAAACTACTTTTTTGTTTTCCTCAGTCAATATAAAATAAGTTGTGATCCTCTGGCCAAAATAACCGTGTATAATGTTTCTTTGCAGGGGTACTCTCCTCAGAAAACAAATTCTATTTTTAAATAGGCTATATTCTGTAATACAAAATTTTACCTGTGCATTCCATTCAGTAACTAGAATGAGTGACAATCAGATTTCTTATTAGGAATCCAGTAGAAGAGGAGGGAGATTCAGAAAAGTAAAGCTAAGTGTAGAAGGGTGTAGTGTTTAGAAAAATAGAACAGGGAAAGGCATAGCAGACAGAGGGGACAAAAGAGCAAGTCTAGTGTCAGGAATATACTAGCTCTGAAGGTCTTACCTGCCGGTATTGGCGCTGCTAAGCTAGGAGGCCCGGAGTCTAACATGCCTCTGGTCTTCGCCAGGGACCCCCACAAGGGAATTTGGGGTTCGCGGCAAAAGGCGTACAGGTCGCGGCCCTCCCAGATAGCTACCAGCGAAGTATAGGTGAACAAGAGTTGTCGTTCAGTCCAAGGTCAAGCCGTGTGGGCAATTCAGGTACCGAAGAAGCAGGCAAGAGCAGAGTCAGGAAGCCAGTGGTCAATACCAGAGGATCAATATGCCCACAGGGTGATCCAGAAGAATAGTCAGGTAGAACCGGGTCAGAATCCAGGGAGTCAGGCAGGTTGCAAGGAGACATACAAAGGTGCTGGAGACTAGTGTGACCTAGATACTCTGGCACCCTAATAGTGCCAGAGCCAGGTTAAAATAGGAAGCAGTGCCCTGTCAATGGTGGACGTGGGATCGGCGATTAGAACAGCTGACTGCAGACAGGAAGGAGTTGCTAGCGTCTCTGTAGGCAACGGAGACGCGATGTTTGGGCGCATGTGCCCCAACTGCTGGCCGAGAACTGGAAGTAGTGTCCCGTTGCCTAGCAACGGGACGTGCCGAAAGAGGCACAGAAGGCAGTCATCCCTGGCACCTAACGTGTGCGTAGACGGCGCCTGACAGCTAGACCATCCAAGCTCAGAAGATCCAAATTAGGTAATCAGCTTAGGAGTCAGATCCAGAACATGTGCATTAGATAAGCCAAGGATCACAGCAGGAAAATAAAAGCCAAAAAGGGTGGAAAAGAGGTAACAGAGAATAATGTACATGGATTCCAAGAAAAAAAGACAGAATTATGTCTGATATTAAAACCATTAGTAGAACACAAGGGCATGTTTTTGTTTCTATTGACCCTTTTCACATAGGCGGAGACCTCCAGTACTCAATTGTCCTCAGATCTTACTGTGCAAAGTCTGTGGAACTCCACTGGAAACGCCAGTCAGTCAGAACCAGGGCCGTAACTAGGGCTGTGCGAAAGGGGCAACCGCCCAGGGCACAACGCTGAAGGGGGGCGCAATTTTGGAATATTTTAGGTTAATTTGGTTAAAATTAAGGTCTAGGGGGGCGGCATTTGTCTTTCTCGCCCAGGGCGCTAGAATTCTAAGTTACGGCTCTGGTCAGAACACAAATCAAAGTTTGGGCCTACTTTCCCACTTTGGGCCTGTTTCTTTATCACTAGTATACCTGTTGTTCAGTCAAAGAAAATCAAAAGCTTACATAGTGTAGGCCAATGTCATCAGTGAGGATGCACCCGAACATACATGCACTTCACCAGTGTAAATCTATCTATAAAAGAGTACTATCACAATACCCAAGTGAGTTTTGTCTCTTCCCTGTTTCTATCAGTCAAAAGTACCCCAGGGATCAGAAATGGCTCAGCACCAATGTGAGACTGTTCTGGAAATACGGTACAGGAATCTTCTCTCTCAGTACTGCTGTGTGGAAATAAACTCTCAAGGAGATAGTAAGCCACAAAATAAGGCTCATCTAATATATAAATGTCTAGTGGCGTGTGTTAGTCTGTCTGTGTGTGTGTGTGTGTGTGTGTGTGTGTGTGTGTGTGTGTGTGTGTGTGAAAAAAATAAAACCAAGCTGCAGCGCCACCTGCTGGGCGGAGTTATACACTGACCTACTAAATTCTTAGTGTGTGTGTGGGAAAAAAAATTCAGAAAGGGCTGAAATTTGGTATACTAAGATGTTTTTAATTTGTTAATTTAATTTGTTAATTGTTAAAAGTGTTTATAAAGATTTAAAAAAAATATATATATATTTCTTGAAGGAGAAGTGACAGTTGGGAGTGGTTGGTGGTTGCCGGGGGTGACAGTGGGGAGTGGTTGGTGGTTGCCGGGGGTGACAGTGGGGAGTGGTTGGTGGTTGAGGCCTGGGCTAGGCCCAAATGCATGACAAGAACCTTTTTAACACCTTAAGTAGCTTGATTTGACTAGAATGCATGAGTATCATGCACGGGTTAACTTGTATAAATATATATTTCTAGAGAGCTGGAGGGGGGGTTGAGGAGTTTTCCCCAGACGAGTGTACATTGATTCTCACATTCTTGAGGGGCATGCATAATGGGGAACTTAGCTTTCTTCCCCCCTGTTATCCCCTGCTGGGACTGGTTCCTATTGAAGCGGGTGATAAAGCCCAAATGGGGAACAAATGTGAAGCAATTAACTTAGCACAATTTGGATGGGTGGGAGCTAATTATTTAATGATGGGTGCTATTAATTTATTTGTAACGTGATGGTGGGGCTATTTAATTATTAAATGTGAATATGATTTTTTTTAATATGGGGATGGTTGCAAAAAATAGTTATATTTATTAAATGGAAATGCTATTAATTTATTGCTGAGGCTGTTTTGGGGAGGGAAATAGGTTTATTTATTAAATGGTAATACAACTAATTTAATGTTGGGGCTGCTTGGGAGAAATAGGTCTCTTTAGTAAATGTGTATGCTATTAATTTAATGGCAGGGCTGGTTGAGGGAGATAGTTCTATTATTAAATATGAATACTATTAATTTAATATTAATTTAATGCTGGCAGAGATGGAGGCTTAATTATTAAACGTGGGCGCAATTGATTTAATGTTGGAGCTGTTTGGAGCTTTGTAAATTTTATGTACCTGTTCTTTTCCAAATAGAGCTCCCAACATTCCAAGATCCAGACACGCAGCAAAAGACACCAGCAGTCGCTGATAGTGAAAGCTAAGAAAGAAAGAATAAGTAGTAGAGAGCAGGACAATCTGTCAATGGTTCTGAATCTGGTGGGTCAATCCTGAATATGGGTTACTGTCCTGCTTAATCAGGATTTGGTTCTACTGCAAAGTTTTTTGGGAGCTATGTCCTGCTTCACATTGTACTGCTCTTGAAGGCAGTGCACAACATATCGCCTGTGTATTTGTCTAAAATGATAGCCATATTAGACCATAGGGCCCCCAGTCATATATGCCCCAGGCCGCCCAGCGCCTTAATCCAGCTCTGTAATAGCTGGTAAGGGGTTAATCATGTGACCTATGACAAGCTGGGTTTGCTCGGGATTTATATCTTAAAAGCTAGAGAAATACAGATTGACTTTTTCTACTGCAGATTAAACAAGGGGTTAAGAAAGGATGCTCTGAGTCTGTACACTAGGCATTAACTAATTTATGATTTGCAAATCTCTAGTAGAACTTGTTTTAGTGAGACCTCTTCAAATTGTAGAAGTGTCTCTGTTCCTTAAATATTTTTAGTGTATAAGTAAACACTCAGCATGGAGTCTTAGGAGCACTTTACAGTAATTACGTGATTCCATGTCCGGGTATATATATTGGAGCAGTTCTGGAATAATCATATTATTTGCTGAAATCAGAGAGAACAGTCAGCCATGGACAAGCGCAAAGATGTCTTGATGGACACCCCACCTGTGAGTAATGTAGGGGCTAAGCCACTCTGAGAGACCAGTCAGCAGAGCTAACTTCTGGGGTGAGAATGTTACTACAGTTTATGTGGGTGGCTGGGAAGGGGGTCTATTGAGTTGTTGTTATACTGATCTCCTGGTGGAAATATCCTCTGTTGATCCCATGGTAGAGAGATCTTCTGATGATCCCATGTTAGAGAGATCATCTGCTAATTCCATGGTAGAGAGATCTTCTGCTGATCCCATGTTAGAGAGATCTTCTGCTGATCCCATGTTAGAGAGATCTTCTGCTGATCCCATGTTAGAGAGATCTTCTGCTGATCCTGTAGTAGAGAGATCTTTGTCAAGGTTCCCTTTCATCCAGCTTTCTCTCCTTCTATTAGGTGTACTCAGAGCTGCTGCCTATCCCAAAGATCCCATGTCTCGGCAGTTTTAAGAAGCTCCTGTGCGTGGTTCTGGTGGTGGTGGTGCTGGTTGTGGTTCTCCTCGGGGTACTCTTGCTGGGACTGCATATGAGCCAGAAACACACAGAGACGGTAAGGACCCTTCTTAATCAGTTAATTAAAATTATATCTGAAACCATTTTCCATACAAACTAGTTAAATTCACAGGTAAACAGCTAAAGAAGAATTGCACGGGGAGCCCATTACAATTTTTTTAGATAAAATTTCCTGATTAGTAACACGATAAAATGATTAGCAAATTATTGTCAATAACAATTCTGCTGCTTTCTGGTGGCACCATAACTATCGTTTAAAGATGTTTTATCTGATCTATCTGTGATCTGAAGATTTAATCTGACATATACTGATTGAGTTTAATAAGCTAGCAGCCTAATACAGTACTTGGCAGACTGCCTCCACTACTGTTAGTTTTTGTACTTACAACGTTTCAGCTCTCTGCACATATATTTTGATGCTTAGGAGTCTATTTACAAAGATGTGACGAGCCATAAAACCGAAGGAAACAGTAATAAACAGCCACAAAACTAAAGGAAATCGCGTCCAGTTACACAAGTTATGAAGGGGTTAAGATATTTCCTGCATTAATCTACTTTTGGTGGGTTACCGCAGCCCCCATAGACCTCTATGGGGACTGCGATGTTAATCATTTACTAAGCAAAAACTAAGCTGCAAACTAATGGAATCTCAAGATGGCGTTACCTTACCTGTTCCTAATGGGTCCAGTGGAGTCAGAAAGGCAGAGTCAGGACCATATGCGCATGTGCAGACTTTAAATTTAAAGCGACGCTGCCTTGTAAAGGGAAGTTTCCCTTTACAAGGCAGCGCCGCTTTAAATTTAAACGCCGAAGACGCCGAACTCACGGGTGTTGAAGAACCCGGAGCTTAATACATTTACCCTCTGCTTTCCCAGCCAGTGTAATACAAATATCCCTGAAACACTTTAATGGGACATGGCCTCCAGTTATCAAATTGTTATAGAAAATTGTAGAGTAGTTTGTTTGGATTTAGCAGACAATGCTAACTGATATTTTAACTGCTACATGTACAAATCTGCACTAAAACCATGGTAACCAGACAGCCATTAGCGTTCATCTGCCTAGTGCAAGTCAGAGGCCTTTTATGAAGTGCAGAAAGGTGCAAAATGAAAAATGCGCTTTGGTGATGTCCTGCGCCTCGATTTGCGCTGGTGCAACTAGATTCCCACCAATGTGCATGGGATGCAGCGCTATATAGCGGCTGTGCCAGGAGGAGCGGAAGTTAGCACCCGCTGATGGGATGGGCTGAGTGATGGCGTTCCTTGTAAGTACGGGGTAGGTGCATCGGTGAGCCTAGTTTCCTTGCATTATTTAACTTGCACGAGCCGGACAAAAGCTGCTTTGCTGTTTGGTTGCTGTGGCTCACAGCTGATTTACCCATCTTGCTGTCAATGCCGGATTACACATAAGAGGTAGATTCCATTGCCTGTGATGTGGCGCGTGGGCATCGTGCTGTGCACATTGTCAGCAATTATGGTAGAACTTCAAGGAAGTGGAGAATTCTGTACAATTCTCAGCCACAAGTTGTCTCGCGGACGTTCCGGAGACACCTTGGACCTGAGTCATTAAAAAAAGTAAGGCAAAAAAGGAGTAAATATTCTCCTGGACAAACCATGTTACAATGCAAGGGGTGCATATTAGTTTATTATTTTGCACATAGTTAAATACTGGCTGTTTTTTCATGTAGCACACAAATACTTGATAGTTTCATTTTTACATTGAAATTTAAAGTTGATCTAGGACATGCTGTACACCAACTATAACTCTGTCCCCACATTTTAAATTTACCTCCCCCTCCAATGCAACATGGTTTTGCCCAGGTGCAAAGTTACTCCGTTTTTATGCTTTGCTCTCCTTAATGGCTCAGGCCCCTTGTGTCTAACAGAATCCCCCCAAAGGTTGTTCTTATCTACTACATCTTTGATAAATCTTTCTTGTGTACAAAAAAATTAGAGCTTTATATTCCACATGCATCCATTTATCAGTGGTAGTAATAAATGCAGGTTACTCCGGCTACAAATGATAAATAAATTATCTCCTAATCAGTATCTCTGCGCTCTCAGATTTACCAGATGTCTCTGCATGATGGAGCGGATAAAGGAGTGCCAGCTGGTGGCGTGGCGACCTTTCACCTGGACACTGGCATCAATACTTCAGCGAGTGTTGTCTATGACTACAGCAAGGTACTGGCTGGGACTGTGCTTGACATAAAGGTTTCTGGAGCGCAGGCAGATGAAAGTTCAGTAAAGAACTGACATGAAGAGCGGTTTAATAAATCCCCTCTCTCTTTACAGCTGCTGATCTGCATGCGTCCACGTCCTGGACACGCATGTTACATCACACATATGGAACCAGAACGCATACAAAGTCTTCAGAGTATTGCAGAAAACGTCCTGAACAAGGTTAGATATTAATCCAAGATATAGGCATGTGGTTTATACAGTCTGCGGGGTTGTTGGCTACAGTCTGCGGGGTGGTTGTATACAGTCTGCGGGGTGGTTGTATACAGTCTGCGGGGTGGTTTATACAGTCTGCGGGGTGGTTTATACAGTCTGCGGGGTTGTTGGCTACAGTCTGCGGGGTGGTTGTATACAGTCTGCGGGGTGGTTTATACAGTCTGCGGGGTTGTTGGCTACAGTCTGCGGGGTGGTTGTATACAGTCTGCGGGGTGGTTGTATACAGTCTGCGGGGTGGTTTATACAGTCTGCGGGGTGGTTGGCTACAGTCTGCGGGGTGGTTGTATACAGTCTGCGGGGTGGTTGTATACAGTCTGCGGGGTGGTTGTATACAGTCTGCGGGGTGGTTGTGTATAGTCTTCTAAAGTCTATAATTAGCCAATAGCACCGTTTCATCAGGCTGTTATCGCCAGCCGTAGACAGAAGTCTGCACACACTCAGCCCATCAAGTTGAACACCCTGCAGTAAAGATCTAGCAAACAAATCATTGTAAATAGGAAATGGGGTTTTATTTGCAAAGTAGACCCTCTCAGTCTATTTAGCATATTGGACCCAACAAAAGTGCACCAACGTGTAGAGTAGCTGGGTCAATTGTAATATTTTGCTGGCACTATGTTGTCAGATAACATGACATTTTTCTGTTTTATCTCTCCATCCTATATTATCCATCTTTCTTACCCAGGTGGGCTCTGAAGCTGCCAGACAGAGTGCCCCCCTTAAGCCGATGAGCGACCCTTCTCTGCTGGGCACTACCATCCGGGTGCTGTGCGGGGATCTGCCTGTGTACTGGACCTAATGGACTCTCCCATTGTTGTGACACAGGCATCCAATGCAAAGTGCAACCATGATCTGTGTCCCCCGCACACCTCTACCTGGCATACCCAGACATCATCATACTATGTTTCACCCTCAAACATGTATAGTCTATACATGGCATACCCAGACATCATCATAATATGTGTCACCCACAAACATGTACAGTCTATACATGGCATACCCAGACATCATCATACTATGTTTCACGCTCAAACATGTATAGTCTATACATGGCATACCCAGACATCATCATAATATGTGTCACCCACAAACATGTACAGTCTATACATGGCATACCCAGACATCACCATACTATGTGTCACCCTCAAACATGTACAGTCTATACATGGCATACCCAGACATCACCATACTATGTGTCACCCTCAAACATGTACAGTCTATACATGGCATACCCAGACATCACCATACTATGTGTCACCCTCAAACATGTACAGTCTATACATGGCATACCCAGACATCACCATACTATGTGTCACCCTCAAACATGTACAGTCTATACATGGCATACCCAGACATCACCATACTATGTGCCACCCACAAACATGTACAGTCTCTATACCTGGCATACCCAGACATCATCATACTATGTGTCACCCACAAACATGTACAGTCTCTATACCTGGAATACCCAGACATCGTCAGCCCATATTTCTTGCACATATGCACACACTCTGCTACCACTCTTTCTTCTATGTCCAAGCACTGTATAAGTGCCACTGAAGCCTACAGATAACCTGTATTTGCAACGTCTGTCAGGTGCACAAACATCATGTCCCCATTTCATTTCTCTTCCACAACAGAAATATAATTATAGTAACCCATCAGATGTCAGCTTTTTTATTATTCTGAATACACCGAACTGCTAAAAGCTGCAATCTCATTGATTCCCACGGGTTACATGTTATTATTAAAGCCTCATGTTATTACACACTTCTCCTGCACCTGTTACATTTAATGCACATACTTCACTTGTCCATCAATTGTTGTTGTAACTCCCATTGTTCGTGCCCCCAATTCTTCAGTGCCCCTTCTCTCTTCCTGTTTCCCTTCTATTGTTACCTCTATTGTTACCAGACTTGTATGCTGTTGCATACAAGTCTGTACATTTCATGTGCTTCTCTTCATGTGCTTCATGTTGTTATGGAAACCTATCAAATATTTGAAAAATAAAATTTTCAGCATTCAACAAGGACTCATAGGTTAGTGAGCCTATACACCTAAGTGTGATTCTGTGCATAGTTGTGTTCAAGTATGTATCTATGTTATTATCTGTGGTAACAAGAAATAGATTATCTGTCCAACTCTCATTGTCCTGATTGCATTACAAATATAATATGTCAAACAAAATATACAAAAGAACTCTATGGAACAATGTAACTGTGTATATTTCTGCAGAATTTTAAAGAATAAGCTATTGTCACCATATAACCAGAGGTGTGTTTGGTACCAGTCTTCTACCATCAATGTGTCATAACACTACTCTGTGCTGTTGGAGCACCCTGCTCCTTCCATGATCTAACTTTCAGTTTTCCTCTATTCCCCTCCTCACATCATGTCACTGCACTGCCTACATGCATAGAGATATATAGAAAATGGTGGAATGCGCTGTTCTCAGTTGCTGCTGTTTACTCTTAAAGGAACCACACAAATGTTCCAGAAATGACAAATCTGTGTAAAAATTTAATAAAGAGTCTCCTGCACTACTGAGTGTGTTCACATATTCAATATGAAATGGTAATAAATCAATAAAATGCAATAAAAAACAGTGTAAACAATAAATGAATGAAATAATACTTATATTCAACTGGTGAAAAGATCCACATGTCACAATGTAGTGGTCACTTGTTCCTCATAGGCTTTGTAGTGATACATGACAAGAAGTACAAAATACAACATAGTGCAACATCATTTGGGTGATACTATAACTTCAACATTGCACAAAATATAATCTTTCTTAAGACAATTGTTTGATATAAATCCATATAATTAGTTCCACCATGTTCTCTCTCCTTTGTCATTCTACTTACTAGTCAGTAAATATATATTCGTCTTAAGTGCTCCAAAGATTATGGTGTATAATATAAGTTGATCCTTCACCTTCCAATTCTTATGTGAAAACACTTACAAGAGGAAATTTTGAATCAGACAGGGTATCAGAATGTCTTTGTTCCCATCTTGCATCAGGGATAATCCCTCAGTGCGATATGTGGAAAAAATAAACGGATCTAGCGTGATACCGTTTAAAACCGAAATGTACTTTTATTGTACATAGTAACTGACATGGCAGCTTACATCAAACATACATAAATAAACACAGGTGTATAAAAACAATGAAATTAAAAAAACTGGAACAGAGATGTATTAGATGGATCCCTACCAGATATAGATCTGAATGAGCATGTAATGGTAAGCTCCTGGGATATCTGCCCAAACTTTACTCCTCTGGTCCTTCAGGTGGTAATTCAGGGATCCAGTCTGTTCCAAGATATACAACCCTCACACCAACGCGTTTCTACCTCTTAAAACAGGTCTTTATCCAGGATCATCAATTACCATTTCATATTGCATTTGTGAACACACTCAGTAGCGCAGGAGACTCTTAATTACATTTATACACTGCCTACATGCAGCCTTGTCCTCACTTACACAATCACACGAATGCAGAGGTCACGTCCTCCCACAAGATCAGTGCAGTCATCTCCTGAAATAATCTGTTCTGCCGTAAACATTTTGATTATCTGATTGGCTATAGGTTGTTTTATTCCTGGCTACATAAACATTTGGGACAAGCAGACACACAGTAGATAAAGAATGATAACAAAAAGTTGTAAGCCTTAGTTAAATGTTAATTTCATTAAAAGTTGTAGACCGTAGTTAAATGCATACTTGCTTACTTTTCCTACCTTGGCTCCGGGAGACTTGGATGCAAGTTAGGAAAATACAAAGTGGACTGGGGTTGGTGAATCGGTTCACAAGGAAAAGTGGGTGCGGCATTCTGTGTTATGAAGCATCTCCCACTTCAGCTTGGAGTGGCAGAGGAGTAATCATGTTATCAAGCCCTTGCCACTAGGTGCTTCCTGGGGTGGGACAGTTAAGTGCTCCTGGGAGATTTGCCTGTTCACTCTGGAGTCTGGGAGATCGCCCCCCAAATGAAAAATATTCAGACCGTTGCCTATTCCGGGAGAGTAGACAACTATGGCTAAATGCACCATACAAATTGGACAAAATCCCCAGTATATAAGAAAAATTCCTATACTGTATAGGGGACCACAGTCTCTACATAACACTGGCTACAGTAAATACAGCCAACATCGGCTAACCTATCATTAAAACCATTATTGAGCTTTCTTCATAACTAGGTCAGTAACGTTCAGGTTTATGTGTTTCTGTGTGAGCCCAGGTGATTGTGTACTGGGAGACATATTATGATTTTTTAGAACAAAAATAGTCTAACACTTATAATGTATAGGGAATCTGTTGAGTCAGAAATAAATCTGATTACTGCTTTTGTGGGTCAGGAATGATTGAAAATGATTGGGTCGACCAAGGGTGGAGTTTGCTCCGAAATTTCTTTATAATTTTTTTTTTCCAAGGATAGATGATGCGAGACAAGATGGGGAAGAGAGGGGGCAGAGGGTGGGGGATCAGGAATAATTTCTGCTGGGCCCAAGGGAGATAGTGGAGTATAATTTCCAGTTACTTTAGTTGCTCTACCCATTAATGAGTAATGCTCTGTTCTCTTGGGTTCTTTTATGCCAAGTGATGACATATGTCTGTCAACGCTGTTACTCTATTTCCAAGATTTCTTTTAATCTTTTTAACCCATTCGGTGGGCTTGGGAGCTGCGGAGGACATCCAGTGCTGCTGGTCGGTGCTGCATTTAAGAGGGGAAGTAGAAAGGAGCACCTGTATACTTTAATGGGAGATAGATATATATATATATATATATATATATATATATATATTGATATTGTGGTTAATCAGAGAAAATGTGAGTTGTGTCTTTTAAATGTTGGGAGTTATGTCAGTGAAAAAATATTTTCAAGGGTCGATAACCGTTTCCGCTGACAGTAATAACCGGTGACCTCATCACAATTTTCATGGCAGCTGTGCAGTCACAAGAGGTTTATAAAGTAAGTCAGGAACAGATCACCACCACTGACACAGAATGTATTGTATATTGAGAAAGTAGCTGTGATTTTGCTGAAATGTCATTGCTCAGTGCTATACCTTTTTTATAAACAGCAGGTGGTGCTAAATACTACTGTTACTTATGGAGAGGTGTCAGTTTTGATCAAATGTTCTGTACAAAGTTTAGGCATCCCGTGGCTCCCCAGCTGTTGTAAATGTGGTGCCAGCTTGTCCTGACAGCCTTTGCCTTAGACCTCTGCTCTAGACAAAGTACCATGCAGAAGACAGTATAAAGCACTGATTAGATTGCTTTTTCTGACAATTATTCTTATTAATGGTTTCCAAGAATCGTCAGTATCCTCAGAACAAGTCTTGCAGAACATTTTCTTTTTAAATGAAAATTGTTATCATTTTTGACAAGCTAATGTATAACTCACAAACATTGAATTGCATTCAATTAAAATTATTACAGAGTAATAAAAAAAATAATTGACAAAATGATGAGAGCATGTACTTGCTGAGAGTAGGGTCTTAGTTTTGGACAGGACCACCATATGTGCAGCAGGGTACCACGACAGACATCACACAGGGTACCACGACAGACAGCACACAGGGTACCACGACAGACAGCACACAGGGTACCACGATAGACAGCACACAGGGTACCACGACAGACAGCACACAGGGTACCACGACAGACATCACACAGGGTAGCACGACAGACAACACACAGGGTACCACGATAGACAGCACACAGGGTACCACGACAGACAGCACACAGGGTACCACGACAGACACATCCTGTCCAGCATTGATCAGTAGAATTTGGAAATATGGCGTGTAGTCGCGAGGGGAGCAAATACCATCTATAGAAGATTTTAAAGGAGTTTTTTTTTACTCTGACTGATATTAATGATTTAACTAAATTAGATCTGATTTTTCACCATTCGTTAGGATCCAGTCTCCTCCCTGTACCATTCCCCTACCAGCTCGTAAGGATCTTTAGTAGGTAGATTGTGGGTATTGAGCAATTCATATAATGTAAATATTAGACATTTTGATGAGGGGGAATTGCGACAGAGAGATTCCAGAGTGGAGCATTGATCTGAAGGAGGCGGCATTTGCAGGGAATTAAAGATATGTGTAATCTGGAGTTAGTGATAGAAAATTTTATGTGGTAGGTCTAATCTTGTGTTAAGTTCGAAAAAATTCACAGGGGCAATATCCCAGGTGAAGAGGATGCTGTGTCGAGTCCAGTGAAACATTTTGTGGCCCTGATCTGGAGCGAGATCTACATTGTTCTACATTGTTCCAGTTATATGATCCCATTGTGATGTGGAAAATCTTGCATGGGGATATGAACTAAGCGTCTGGTCCTATGTTGCAGCAATACCCATAGAAAGCAATATGGGGAATATACTTGTAACAGATCAGATTCTATATGGGTCCAAACCCTTTGATGGACTGGGGAATGCCAAAGAATGCATTGGGCAAGGTGTGTAGCTTGGTGATATATTAGTAAGTTTGGTAGACCTAGACCACCTGATGCTTGGTGTATAAAAAGAATACGCATCCGTACTCTTGGTTTGCAGCCTGCCCATACCAATCTGGAGAGAGTTTGCTGTCAGTGTTTGAATGTGTGTTGGTACCTGAATTGGGAGCATCTGTCATAAGTACAGGATAGTACATTCATTGTAACAGCTGCTATGTGGCCAAACTAGGAAATAAAAAGTTTATTCCATTGTGTCAGATGTGATTGAATTGCAGTAATACGTCTTAGGAAGTTGGCCGCGTAGAGTTGTGAATAAGGCAAAACCTTTTATTTATAACAAAGAGAATACAAATACAACGGCCTCCTGGAAAAAATTCTGAATACTAATGCATGGAGTTCTCCCATGTCTGAGCCACGCGTTCTTCAGATATCACTGGATGGACAAGCCATGCACGCAGTCTACAATTTGGCGACACATTTCTATTAAAATCTATGGCTAATATGGTGAGAGGCAGGTACCAGGCAAATACAATAAACGTTAGGGACCCCTTATTGCCCGCACTGATAAACTGCTTTCTTATAGGTTTTATGTGTGGTATTATGTCCTACCTTATGTCACCTCATCCGCAATAGAGCTAAGTCATTGTCCAGTGATGGCATCAACACTGTTCCCTAATCAACCCCCTAAAAGGTCCATAACACCTCCCCTGCCAGCACCAGCTCATAGGAAGGGACTATAGGAAGCCGAAGTCTGTCTGATAAGGGACTGGCACTCAGTGGTTATTATTATTGCTTATTACTATAGCTGCAGTCATATTACACAGCGTTGTAGAGAGAATATGGAATCGTTCACATCAGTTCCTGCCCCAGTGAAGGTCAAAGTACCACACACACACACACACACACACACACACACACACACAGATCTGTCCCTTACAATTTCCTGCTTCTCGTCTCGCCCTTCCTCTCCTCTCCTTGTGTCCCTTCCCGACTCAACCACCCATCCCCACAATATGGGTGCTGAGCACACCTTTCCGTATCAGCGGCACTAGAAGGGGGCTTAAGTTGCCTTCTGTCTGACCACCGACACTACAAGGAAGCTGCTCAGAGGGGAAGAGAACTGTGAGCCACTCTGTCAATCTCTGTCAAAACATTAGTTGTCTGTTGTTCAATGAATCCAATATAACATTCTTCTACTAACATACAAGGCTGTCAACAAAATTGCACCAACATACATCTCCTCACTAAAATATCTCCCAACGTGACACCTCCGTTCTGCACAAGATCTGCGTCTCTTCCACTCTCATCACATCCTCCAATTCCCGCTTACAGGACTTTTTTCGGGCTGCACCCACTTTGTGGAATTCCTTCCCTCGCACAGTAATACTTTCCTCTAGTCTCCAAACCTTCAAGCGTTCTCTGAAAACCCACCTCTTCAGACAAGCTTATGATATTCCTCAACCAGCATCTTAATCTCCCTAGGTTACCCTATTACCACTCTTTACACAGCTAACACAAGACAACAACCCTCTGACCAGCATTGCTGTGTGACTGATCACTCAGCTCACTAAATACTTTTTACCTTTGCATTCTAGCTGGACCATTGTGCAATATGATGTAGCATATGCCCTTGTGTTTCAAACTCCGATAGTCCCATAGATTGTATGCTTGCAAGCAGGGCCCTTTTACCTCTCTGTATGTATTACCCAGTATTGTTTTATAACTGTTTGTTCCCAAATGTAAAGCGCTATGGAATTTGTTGGCGCTATATAAATAAATGATGATGATGATGGTCCCTTCCTCGCTGTGCAGCGGATCACCAGATACAGCAGCGGAAATCAGCCAGTGATGTGGTGTGTGTGGTTTGTTACTGTAATGTGGAGAGATGGAGGTATTGATACAGAGTAGGGGGGCAGGGTGGCATTGATTTAGTGCTGGAGCTGATTTTGGGGAGTTTAAAGTGTTTACTCATTGCTGAGCTCTTCAGGAGGTAAGTAGTACACATCCCTTTTCCAAACTCTGCTACCACGTTCCAGGATCCAGTCAGTAATGAAGGGTGAGCCGCATGCATATAACAGTAGAGAACCAGTGTGTTTGAAAGAGAAGAGGATGGAATTAGACTGTATAAAGTGAAAGTCCTGAATCCAGTAGGCCTCTGGGATATGTCCAACAAAAGCGGGGTGAAAATAAAGCTTTACCACTTTATTGCTGACATCAAGGAAAGAGTCCTAGGACGTCTGTGTGAAGACCCCAATATGAACTCCTATTATTAGCGTAGATTTTTAAGGAGTCACAGTGTTCCGCAGCGCTGTACAGTAGCGAAAACAGGACCTAAAGACAGACTAGCCCTCTCTGATTCCCCTTCTGTATTTATGTCAATGTCTTCTGTACTGAATACTGTATAGTTGGTTATTTGACTATTGATAATGACATTAAGTGCCTTTGGTGGACTATTAAATAAGATTCCTAGTTGATTTCACAGATGTCTATCCATGTGGAGATTGTTACTGTACTGTATCTTCAAGCCCCATGGGCACTACATATGGGTCAGTCAGGGCAAAGAGCTGATGGTTGACCCAATTTTTTTGACAGTTGACACATCAGAACACCTCGTTGATTTATTGATATGGCAGCTGGCATTCATTAAATAATGTGACTGTACAGAAGAAGGTTCTCTGCATACAATAAATGTTTTTTACTCAACAGTTGTAGAAACATGATGCTGTTATTATTTCTAGCACTTGAAAATGAGGAAACATTAAAGATAATAACACAAAAATATAAACTGACATTTACAAAACTGCAGAGAAGTCTCTTAGGGGCCGATCCAATTACTAGCGTTATGCTGCGGGATGGTCGTGAATGCACTCCGCAGCTATACAACATTGTATGTTTATCTTTGCACCCCAAAGAGGTGAGCAGGGACATCTGCGATGTTGGGGTACCGCAGTACCCAGAAATTTGCGCAGCCGGACATCGCGGTGCGCACATCACTTGTAATTGAATCGGCCCCTTACAATCTAAAGGGGTTTGCCCCTAAAGCTGTCTTTTGCGTCCCCTCCTACATTGTTCTACCTATGTAGTTCTTCTTAAACTTTCTGGCATGTTTTAGATCAGCAGACAGTCATATATTTTGGTGCTCTGAGATACAATACAAAGCTTTTATTTTAGACAATTGTATCCTATGGAGAGAGCTGTGGCATATTCCAGGGCCATGGAAATAAATAGACAGCTCTGTCCAATGTTTAGAAGAAGTTGAATGAGGACACGTATAAGCCAAGAAGTTGAAGTGGATGTGCAAACAGAGAGACAAGTACTCTAGCAGCACATGGTATTGCTGGAGATGCCAAGCTTCACGGAGCGGAATGTCACTTTGCTCCTGTGTTCAGAACATTCCATGTCTCTATCATGAATTATAAACGGTATTGCTTTGAAGTTTTGCAGGTTTCAGTTCCAGGTAAGGAAACTTAGGGGCACATTTATCATTAATCGGCAAAAGTGAGAAATAGTTATCAATCCTTATCGCAAGGATAAGGATTGAACTATTTCTCAAATTTATTAAAAAGGGAACACAGAAACAGCAGTTCCGAAAAACTGCTGTTTCTGTGATAGAAAAAAATCACACTTACCCCCCTCTTCGGATGCGCTGTCTCAGGATCTCCTCTTCGTTCCTCTTCTTCCTTCAATTGCGCATGTGCAGTGCACATGCGCACAAAGTCCCCACTCTGTCTCTGCAACGATAGTTGCAGAGAGAGCGCGCTGAGTGACAGGGAGGGATCATGTGATCCCTCCACACATGCGCTGTCCAGCTCTGCTCTTCGGAGCAGAGCTGACAGCAGTGGATTTCTTCAATTCAGATAATGTACGCCAGCTGAAGCTGGCGTACATTATCAAGACAAGTTCCCTAAAAAAAAGAAAAATTCAGGACTTGTTAGATTGCGGCCAGGAGCAGTCACCAGCTCGCAAAAACGATCAGGAGTGCAAAGCAGCAGATATCCATGATATCTGCTGCGATGCACCTTTAATAAATTTGCGGAGGGCACATCGGGACTTTAATTCCACGGTAAATGCACAATAGTGCACTACCGTGATTTGTTAAATATGCCCCTTAGTGAACTGTGATTATTACTCTGCCTCTTTGTGCACTTGCGGTATAGATAAGTTTTCAACTCTTTTCAAAAAAACTAATTTTTTTAGCTAAATCTTCAAAGAGTAAAAAAGCACAACAGATAGGATAATATAGCTGTAATAATACAATAGTTCAAAAAGTGAAGGTTCAAATGTACTTTTTGGATTGAAGCTAATAAACATATTTAAAGAAGAAAGCAGCATGGCCACATACACCTTGCTACTTGGAGCAAGAGGCATCTATGTGAGCTCCGGGACGGCTCTAGGTAGACAATCTACCCTCAGGTTTTGGGTCATAAATGACAAAAGTTTATAAAACACTCTGTCCATATTTGGAAGGGGTTTTAGCTTCTGGTCTTGACCCAGAGTTATAATGGAAAAGGTAAAGTAGGAAACAAATAAGGCATCCAACTGTGCCTGTCAACAAATTACACAGCTGGGCACCATTGCACTGTCGCCAACCCTATCGCTGCCTTCTGATTGGATGTTATCACCTTCTGCTCCTGGCTCTTCTCTGGAAATATCCCAGAAAGCCGATGTCTTGACGATGCTCCTTTTTCCAATGAATTAGTGGCTGCAATAGACACTTTCACCACAACATAGCTGAATTGAGCAGATAAACATTTCATTTGGGTACCTTTACTGATGCCCCAGCATCTGCTAGGCCCTAATTATAAGCAAACATTACTGCGCTACTGTAAAAAACATAAGGAACTAGAGAACAGGTCCCGCAGATGCAATCTACGGCTTAAAGACCTCCCACAAAACACTTGTGATCTCAGCAATACGACAAAGACCTATTTGCAATCCTATTGTCACACACAAGGACCCTGATATGTTTCTAATGGATAGAATTCACTAAGCCCTAGACATGTCCTGTATCCCCAATCTCCTGACTCAGAGAGGAGCTACCTTATTGTATTGGGCACTTTGGATAAAGTTAGAATCTCTGTCAGGTAAGGCATCATCATCATCAACAACATTTATTTATATAGCGCCAGCAAATTCCGTAGCGCTTTACAATTGGGAACAAACATTAATAAGACAATACTGGGTAATACATACAGACAGAGAGGTAAGAGAACCTGCTCGAAAGCTTACAATCTATAGGACAATGGGAGTTAGAAACACAAGGGCATGTGCTACATCATATTGCACAATGGACCAGCCAGACTGCAAAGGTAAAAGTATTGAGTGGGCTGTGTGTGCTGCAATGTTGGTCAGAAGGTTGTTGTCTTGCGTTAGCAGTGTAGAGGATGGCAATAGGGTAATCTAGGGAAATTAAGATGATGGTTGAGGAATATCATACCCTTCTTACGAGATGGGCTAATTGCCGAATTCATAATTAGGCCAGATCTTACTGTCAGGAAATGCACTGGAACTGTGGGTTCAGTGTGACCTGTCTGGTTTTACGCTACCTACTTTTCTCCAGAGATCCCCTGAAGGAGGTATGGACTTCACTGCTAGTGCCACGCAGGTTGCGGCCCTCTGTGCAAGTACCAGATGAGACCAGCCAGTTAAATATTCAAAGAGACTGGCAGCAGAGCCTGGATATGCTGAAGGTTGGAGATACCATGAATACACTGGAGTTGAGGATACCTGGTATACAATGGAGTAGCAGATACCAGGAATACATTGTAGTTAAAGATGCCTGGAACACCCTGGTGTAGCAGATACCAAGTATACACTGATTGAAGGTACTGGGACTAAACGTCAGCTAAAGATACTAGGTATACACAGATTGAAGGTACTAGGACCAAATGTCAGCTAAAGATACTAGGTATACACTGATTGAAGGTACTAGGACTAAACGTCAGCTAAAGATACTAGGTATACACTTGAAGCAAGAAGCTAAAACAGTCTGAGTAGCAGGAGCTAAACTAGACAAAAAGAACTGACCATATTTTGGTGCCAGCTGGTTTAAATACTCCTGGGTAAATGAGAGGGTAGAGACCAGCCATTGATGCGATTATTTGACCGCATCTTTAAAAGATGGCCATGTGTACTCCCGAAAATCCAAGATGGCGCCCAAGCTGATGCTTGGAGTGATGTTTTATTACCTTGACCCTGTCTGTGCACACCCAAAATCTTGCCCTATCCAATCAGAATAAACACCTGACTGCATGAATTGCCCTATGTATACATTTTAGGGCGTTGGTCTTAACCAGTCATCAACGATGCGGCCGTATCCCTTTTCACGCGATGCGGCCGCCTGTGTGCCCCCCGGGCTTCCCTCTCCCAGCCCGCGCCTGTACACACTACAGTGTTTTCAGCCGATTATCGGGCCAATCAAACAATAAACGATCGCCCGGCCCAATATCGCTTTAATGTGTACGCTGCAACAATGAATGATTATCGTTCCAAAGCACATTATATCGTTTAATTTGAATTTTAAACAGGACTAAAAATCTTGCTCAACGATAGAACCATGTTGTTCCAATTCTGCAGTGCGTATGCACTCATGACCGGCAGTGTCCATACATCTCTATGGAGAGTACAGATCTGTAGGTAAATCATGTGAAATGTGTTTAGTGTGTACACATGAATCGGCATGCTGATTGGAGCATTTTTTATTTGTTTAATCGTTGGTAAAATCATTAAGGATATCGCATTGGGAGAAATTTTGTATAGTGTGTACCCAGCCTTACTCTTCCATTGTTCAGAAAATTACTTTGACCTCTGAAATGTGTGGATTTTGCACATACTACGTTATCATAATATTTATGGCCTGTAGTGTTCCCAGTGACTGATACATGTAACATATGCCGTTTTGTCCTTTAACAATGTTAATTGAGCATCACAATACCCTCATCATATGACATGTGATAGTGTTCTCTACATCAACATTTATTTATATAGCGACAGCAAATTCAGTGTTGTGTTACAATTGGAAACAAACACAGTAATAAAACAATATTGAGTAATACAGACAGACAGAGAGGTAAGAGGACCCTGCTCGCTCACATGC
This sequence comes from Mixophyes fleayi, assembly GCF_038048845.1. Lineage (NCBI taxonomy): Eukaryota > Metazoa > Chordata > Amphibia > Anura > Limnodynastidae > Mixophyes > Mixophyes fleayi. The sequence continues at coordinate 56,871,140 of NC_134405.1, read as the reverse complement.
TTACAATCTATAGGACAATGTAAGTCTGATACATGAGATTAAGTACATATTGCATATTGGTCCATCCAGATTACAAAGGTAAAAGTGCTTAGTATACTATAGGATCCAGTCACACAGCAATGTTTTGATGCTGTGTAATCATCCATATTCCCATTTACCTACACCCAGACATCATTACAGAGGGTTAGAGGAGGAAAAATAATATGATACATTAAAATATGTACATATAGGACCCTTGTAATTAAAGCTAGGGACATTATCAGGTACCTGGGACTACAAATCCTAGGACTGTCCAGTCTGCACAATGTTTTTGTTTTACAGACTAACAAAATATATGTTTAGTCTAAACACAGCACACAAGTGTTCTCTGCACCTATATTATCATCTGTCAATGTGAAGCTTTTAAAGAACATCTTTAAATGCATTTCATGTTAGTTAGAGTTATATACCAGGCAATGAACTTTTGCTAGGTATAAATAAAATGAATCATGTTACAGCTACATGAGATAATACTGTGACAAAGGGAGTTGTTGCCACAGGCCTGTAAGAGAGGAATTAGCTATTCAGCTGACAGTCTGCAGGGGAAGGCTGCATACAGGGTTTAGTCCTTGCACAGTAAAACTCCTAGACTGAACACACACACAGGTGGTCTAATGAAGTAATTAGATCAATGGGAGGGGGGTTTGTGTATATAAACTTGTATTGTACATATGTGTAAGGCGACCGATGGCAGACAGTGGCCAGTGTCTAGACAGAAAGATTATCTCTAATCAGTGTTAGGTTTCCTGGTGTCATGCTGTTTTGTTGTGAAGTAACAATAAAAGCATTGTTTACTCAAGAAGAAGTTGTTCATGTATGCATCACCAGAGTGGTGCACGTGTCACAAGTGGTGTTAGAAGTGGGATTGCAAATGACAGCTAAAGCACAGCTGTCCACCCAGCCAACCAAATGCAATGGTGGTGAGGGAAATGTATTGAATACCACTATCACACACTAAACTGTTATAAAGCTGTCAGTTGCAGTGGGAAGTTTGCTGTGTTGCAGAAAAAGCAAACATTTTGTCTGTGGAGAGACAGAGAAAGGAGCAATTTAAATGTGAACTGTTCAATACCTGTTTTTGGTTTGCAAAGAAAGCAAAAGTTGTAAAAATGGTGGATGTGTGTAAAGATCAAGATTGTTGTTTAAAGGCTGTAATAGAACAACAAGTAATAGTTGCCAGTACAGATTGTCTTTGCTACAGCTAAAGATGGACAAGAGAAATAAGTTGTTTGTGTATGCATCACAGAGGGGTGCCCCTATCACAATACATAAGAACATAAAACTACTTTACCCCAGCTTCAAATTTCTGAACCAATAAGAAATAATACGGTCATTGAGCATGGTTTGTGATACCTTACTTACTTTTGCTACGAACCACCTATAGCAAAGCAGACACTTTACAACTTAACACAATTGTTATACAAACTGAATGGATAGTTTCCTTTCTGTCATTCTCTTTATACACCGCCTCTTGCTCTATCGGAAGAAACTATAAAAGCAATTTCCAATAAAGCAGATCAGATCATGGGGAAGTGGGGAATGTGAACAGATCTAGGGCCCTGTTTATGTATGGCTGCATTGCCCACCAGCCACGTATGTGCAGGGCCATGTTTGTTAGTTAACAGAAGGGAAAGCAAGAGGGTTGCTGGAAAGGTATTTGAAGATCCCTCTCCTGCGATGCTCTCTCCACAGGATTGACCGGGTAATGCCATCTTCAGATGACGTTAGTCACCGGGGTCAAGCTCCAAAAAGCTAGGCTTTTCAGAGCTTGTAAAATAGGCCCAGACCTCCGTCCCCTATGAAAATTATAGGGACTGTGGTTTAATGCAATACTTAACCTAATGCAGGATATATCTATGATGTTAAATAGCTGACATATTTAAATATGCCTTAACCGCATGGTTAAAGGCTTAATAAATAGGCCCCATAAGGTATGAATGAAATGTTTGGTTCTAGGCCGTGTGTGTGCTTGGTGGGGGAAAGGGGGAGTATTTTATTGTGTTAATTGTGCTTGTTTTCTATAAACAGAAAAAAACAACCATTCACTTGCATAATAAAAATAATAATACACTGTATAATTTTTTTTAAAAATGAGGGCACTGTTCTCTAAAAAAAGAATTATGTTTTGGAAGGTGGGTAATGCACGGGAAATACCTATCCCGTTTCCATGACAGTAGGAAATGTTGATTAAGAAAAATATATGTACCTTTCCTAGTAAATTACGCACTGATTTACATTTTTTCTAAATAAGGCTCAGGCAGTGGCGGATCCAGGTGGGGAGGGGGGGGGGGGGCGATCGGGGCAATCACCCACCCCCCCCCCCCAGCAGCACATTTCCATTAAATATAGATCCGAGTCACTGATCAAAACGGATGAAGGAAGCAGGGCCAATCGTGAGTGGTGGGCGTGGTTTTCCAGGGCCAGCCAACCAGAATGAAGGAGGGGCGTGTTTATGCAAAATCCCCCCTCCCTCCCCCTAAAAATCACTTCTAGGTCCGCCCCTGGGCTCAGGACAATATGTGTCTCATACAGGCAGATCTTGCTAACCTAAATAGTAGCATTTTACCAAACTAATCCAGTCATCACAGTGTGTGCCTATAAATCAGTTGCTTTGCCTATTCAAAGGCTAATCAATTGCTGAAAAATCCAATTGGACAATAAAAGAACAGACATTTGTGTGCAGGGATTGGCTGAGCACATTGCTTGCTGTCCCCTGTGATAGTGATTGTTCTATTTCATTAGGAACATATCTGTTGCACTGTGTGTGTGGCTGACATGTTTGCAGATCTGGGAGTATATTTACTAAACTGCGGATTTGAAAAAGTGGAGATGTTGCTTAACTAAGTAAGATCTAATAGTCTTTAAGGAAATATATGATATAGGGAGTGAATTGCTAGCTACCTACAGATACCACCGAACTAACTCTGGGTATATCGGGGTATGGCTTCTGGCAGCTGAAACCATACCCCGATATACCCAGAGTTAGTTCGGTGGTATCTGTAGGTAGCTAGCAATTCACTCCCTATATCATATATTTCCTTAAAGACTATTAGATCTTACTTACTTAGTATTCAATCTGGCATTGACTAAGCAATATTATAGCCTCACTTTATATCAGGAGAATGTTAGCAAGGAACGGCTATGAATAATAAATACATTGGCTAAAATTATCACCGCTACGCTACCACTATTGCTACTATTGCTTAGTATTCAGCATGTCACTGATTAGCAATACTACAGCCTAATTTTACATCAGGAGAATGTTAGCAAGGAGTGGCTATAAATAATAAGCACATTTGCTGTAATAAATACTGCTACGATTACTACCTTTACCAGCATAAGTCCTAATATTAATAGAGAATATACAAACAGATAGCGAGTATTTTTATTCGATTTACTAGACACATCAGGTGACTGCGATTGGCACATTTAAATAGATAGAGTTTCTGTAACAAATGGATAATAGTAATATAGTTGTGATGTAAGATTGACAAGACAGCTAGTTATCATACAGTCCCATAAAGCCACATCCACAATGTCCTTTTCTCACTGACTCAGGCTCTCCAGGGGAGCTTTCCTCTGAAACCTCATTTCACAATGTACATGAGTCAAATTCTGCGAATCTACTTACTGTACATAATGATCAGTAAAACAGCTGTCTACATAACCAAGCTCTTACACTTGTGTGTCTAGAGCCTTGTAAGAAGTATTAACATATAGACTGAAATTACCAAGCATCATGTTATAAGCCTATTTATGGCTCAGTTTAAATGCAGTATTGCACCTTTTGTGATATAGTTATATCCTTGGAATAAAGGTGGAATAAAGGTCCATGTGGTCAGCTCTTGATCACCTCCACTTCCAATATATGTCCTGCCTCAGCAACTAACCATGGAGGGGGTTAAAGTCAGCACCCCCATTAATTTTGAAAAGTAAGTGGAATGTGATAGTGTTACAATGAAGGCAGTAGGAGAAGTGACGGTATGGGAAATGTAAGTGAGTGGAATGTGATAGTGTTACAATGAAGGCAGTAGGAGAAGTGGTGGTATGGGAAATGTAAGTGAGTGGAATGTGATAGTGTTACAATGATGGCAGTAGTAGAAGTGGCGGTATGGGAAATGTAAGTGAGTGGAATGTGATAGTGTTACAATGAAGGCAGTAGGAGAAGTGAGAGTGTGGGAAATGTAAGTGAGTGGAATGTGATAGTGTTACAATGAAGGCAGTAGGAGAAGTGACGGTATAGGAAATGTAAGTGAGTGGAATGTGATAGTGTTACAATGAAGGCAGTAGAAGAAGTGGCGGTATGGGAAATGTAAGTGAGTGGAATGTGATAGTGTTACAATGAAGGCAGTAGGAGAAGTGGTGGTATGGGAAATGTAAGTGAGTGGAATGTGATAGTGTTACAATGAAGGCAGTAGGAGAAGTGGTGGTATGGGAAATGTAAGTGAGTGGAATGTGATAGTGTTACAATGATGGCAGTAGTAGAAGTGGCGGTATGGGAAATGTAAGTGAGTGGAATGTGATAGTGTTACAATGAAGGCAGTAGGAGAAGTGAGAGTGTGGGAAATGTAAGTGAGTGGAATGTGATAGTGTTACAATGAAGGCAGTAGGAGAAGTGACGGTATAGGAAATGTAAGTGAGTGGAATGTGATAGTGTTACAATGAAGGCAGTAGGAGAAGTGAGAGTGTGGGAAATGTAAGTGAGTGGAATGTGATAGTGTTACAATGAAGACAGTAGGAGAAGTGACGGTATGGGAAATGTAAGTGAGTGGAATGTGATAGTGTTACAATGAAGGCAGTAGGAGAAGTGACGGTATGGGAAATGTAAGTGAGTGGAATGTGATAGTGTTACAATGAAGGCAGTAGGAGAAGTGACGGTATGGGAAATGTAAGTGAGTGGAATGTGATAGTGTTACAATGAAGGCAGTAGGAGAAGTGACGGTATGGGAAATGTAAGTGAGTGGAATGTGATAGTGTTACAATGAAGGCAGTAGAAGAAGTGGCGGTATGGGAAATGTAAGTGAGTGGAATGTGATAGTGTTACAATGAAGGCAGTAGGAGAAGTGGTGGTATGGGAAATGTAAGTGAGTGGAATGTGATAGTGTTACAATGAAGGCAGTAGGAGAAGTGACGGTATGGGAAATGTAAGTGAGTGGAATGTGATAGTGTTACAATGAAGGCAGTAGAAGAAGTGGCGGTATGGGAAATGTAAGTGAGTGGAATGTGATAGTGTTACAATGAAGGCAGTAGAAGAAGTGGCGGTATGGGAAATGTAAGTGAGTGGAATGTGATAGTGTTACAATGAAGGCAGTAGGAGAAGTGACAGTATGGGAAATGTAAGTGAGTGGAATGTGATAGTGATACAATGAAGGCAGTAGAAGAAGTGGCGGTATGGGAAATGTAAGTGAGTGGAATGTGATAGTGTTACAATGAAGGCAGTAGGAGAAGTGACGGTATGGGAAATGTAAGTGAGTGGAATGTGATAGTGTTACAATGAAGGCAGTAGAAGAAGTGGCGGTATGGGAAATGTAAGTGAGTGGAATGTGATAGTGTTACAATGAAGGCAGTAGGAGAAGTGACGGTATGGGAAATGTAAGTGAGTGGAATGTGATAGTGTTACAATGAAGGCAGTAGGAGAAGTGACGGTATGGGAAATGTAAGTGAGTGGAATGTGATAGTGTTACAATGAAGGCAGTAGAAGAAGTGGCGGTATGGGAAATGTAAGTGAGTGGAATGTGATAGTGTTACAATGAAGGCAGTAGGAGAAGTGGTGGTATGGGAAATGTAAGTGAGTGGAATGTGATAGTCTTACAATGAAGGTAGTAGGAGAAGTGGCGGTATGGGAAATGTAAGTGAGTGGAATGTGATAGTGTTACAATGAAGGCAGTAGGAGAAGTGACGGTATGGGAAATGTAAGTGAGTGGAATGTGATAGTGTTACAATGAAGGCAGTAGAAGAAGTGGCGGTATGGGAAATGTAAGTGAGTGGAATGTGATAGTGTTACAATGAAGGCAGTAGAAGAAGTGGCGGTATGGGAAATGTAAGTGAGTGGAATGTGATAGTGTTACAATGAAGGCAGTAGAAGAAGTGGCGGTATGGGAAATGTAAGTGAGTGGAATGTGATAGTGTTACAATGAAGGCAGTAGGAGAAGTGACAGTATGGGAAATGTAAGTGAGTGGAATGTGATAGTGTTACAATGAAGGCAGTAGAAGAAGTGGCGGTATAGGAAATGTAAGTGAGTGGAATGTGATAGTGTTACAATGAAGGCAGTAGAAGAAGTGGCGGTATGGGAAATGTAAGTGAGTGGAATGTGATAGTGATACAATGAAGGCAGTAGGAGAAGTGACGGTATGGGAAATGTAAGTGAGTGGAATGTGATAGTGATACAATGAAGGCAGTAGGAGAAGTGACGGTATGGGAAATATAAGTGAGTGGAATGTGATAGTGTTACAATGAAGGCAGTAGGAGAAGTGGCGGTATGGGAAATGTAAGTGAGTGGAATGTGATAGTGATACAATGAAGGCAGTAGGAGAAGTGACGGTATGGGAAATATAAGTGAGTGGAATGTGATAGTGTTACAATGAAGGCAGTAGGAGAAGTGTCGGTATGGGAAATGTAAGTGAGTGGAATGTGATAGTGTTACAATGAAGGCAGTAGAAGAAGTGGCGGTATAGGAAATGTAAGTGAGTGGAATGTGATAGTGTTACAATGAAGGCAGTAGGAGAAGTGGTGGTATGGGAAATGTAAGTGAGTGGAATGTGATAGTGTTACAATGAAGGCAGTAGGAGAAGTGACAGTATGGGAAATGTAAGTGAGTGGAATGTGATAGTGTTACAATGAAGGCAGTAGAAGAAGTGGCAGTATAGGAAATGTAAGTGAGTGGAATGTGATAGTGTTACAATGAAGGTCATTAGACAGGTTAAGAAAGGAGAAATCTCTCATTTCTCTTGCTTTAACCCCTTGATAAAAGAAGAAGAGTTGCAATGACCATTGCCATGGTGACATCAGTCATTGATACGTTCTGAAAGTGCACTTACCACCGGCACCATAAGAGCCAATTTTTTTAAATGATTGGGGTTGCTCACGTTTACCCTCCTCCTCCCCATATGACTGAAAAAGACCAATTATAGACATAGATTTGTGGCAGCACAAATATTTGGGTTGCTCAAACACCCACAGCCAGGCCCAGCACTACCATTAGGCAGCTTAATGGGGAAAAGGAAGGTGCACATATTGGAATGTATGGCTACTAGGAGAATGCACGGCTAATAATAGTGAGTGACTGGGCTACCATAGAGCGGTGAAGTCAGCAAGAACGCACATCACCGTGGACCTTGGCCTTAATCCCTCTGGAGGGTTTTTCATATCACTGTTTATACCGGTAAGAAGTTTCCTTATTTCCTCTGCTGGGAACTATTTGTGGATATATATTGTGTTGCTTGGGTGCACCTTATTTCATTACCGATATACTTTTCATTGGAGTTTAACCCTTACTGTATGTGGGAAAACATTTTTTTTTTCATATATTCTATCTCTGAGGCTTTACGAGATCCTCTAATTATCTCTGGAAAGTACTAAAGGAGATCTCATGGACTCTAGATTGATTTGAATATCTGATATGTGCTACCCATGTTTAGTGGCCGGACTATTGGTTTATTTTTTGTAACTATCAGAATATCTGCAACTTATTTTAAGCATTGTTTTTGAATATATATATTTACTGTGTTATGCATTAAACTCTATATGTGGGATTCAATCAATCTCTTTTATCTTTTTTTATTTGTATCTGGATGATTGACTGTTTTTCCCCAGCGCCATTATTTCCAACAAGCTTAATGCAGCTGCCTAGATCTCCCCCATTCCTCACTGAGGCGCTCTGATGCTTCCTTCTGCTGAGCTGGAACTTATCCCTTGTGTGTCAAGGACTTAACTCTTCTATAAGAGCTGGTGATTATGCTGGTGCTTTATAATACTAGCTGATGGGCTCATGGCATACAGAAAATAGAATGTGTTATAGCGGCTGCTAGAGACTTTTTCACACAAAGAATTCCCATTGTGTCAAGGCAAAGAGCGGAGCGTTTTGATTAGCACATTGCTGTGACTTGTGAATGACAGAAGGTGCAACTTTCAGAAGCAGATTTACTAATGCCTGCACCCTGTGAGCGAGGGCCTGTGTGACAGCTGTGATATCAGCAGGTCCTGAGTACTTGCATGTGTAGGTCCTACAGAGTGCGGGGCACATGGATGATACACTGATGGCATGGGAACCAGGAATGTACACACACTAACATAGGGGGTTAATATATTAGTGGTTAATAAGAGAAAGACCTTCAGTGTGAAGGGGAAACTACTGATTATTTTAACTTATCTACATAAGCCCAGAACACTATTAATCTTAAACATCCACACTAAGTCATACTTGCTAACTCTCCCGGAATGTCCGGGAGACTCCCGGATTCCGGGTGGGTCTCCCAGACTCCCGGGAGTGTATGGCAGTCTCCGGCATCTGCCCACTTCCTAGTGAAGTGTGCTGAATTAGGCCCAAAATGCTGCCATTATCCGGGAATTGCGGCATTTGGCCCCGCCCCCACAGTAAAATTACGTCACGGTGGGCGGGTCCAAAATGACAAGATTTTTGGAGCCCCGCCCCCTGCACGCCCACTTCCCTCTGGCAGCTCCCGGACGCCAACTAGAAGAAGTTGGCAAGTATGCACTAAGTTCAGGCTTACTGCTACTGCCCAGTGTTATTCGGGGAGCTGAGTATCACTGAATAGTATCACTGAGCTGCCCGATGACACTTTGTGTGATAAGTAGCGATAGAAGATCTTTCGTATCGCCGGCTAATGATAAATAGAAGCCTTTATGTGTTGTGCAGGTATACAGGCATATCAGAGTGTATTTAAACAAATGAATAATACATAGACACGGACTCAAATAAATCATCTAAAAAAAGTGTCTGTTGCTTTATCCTGAAATCTATCATTTGGAAGCCCCCTCTAGAAATCCTGCTTCTGTCTCTGGGTAACAGTGTAGCCTGGACAGCCTTCTGCATCATGCATCTGGACTGCAGCCTGGACGTCTTCTGTATCATGCATCCGGACTGCAGCCTGGACGCCTTCTGTATCATGCATCTGGACTGCAGCCTGGACGGCCTTCTGTATCATGCATCTGGACTGCAGCCTGGACGGCCTTCTGTATCATGCATCTGGACTGCAGCCTGGACGGCCTTCTGTATCATGCATCTGGACTGCAGCCTGGACGGCCTTCTGTATCATGCATCTGGACTGCAGCCTGGACGCCTTCTGCATCATGCATCTGGACGGCCTTCTGTATCATGCGTCTGGACTGCAGCCTGGACGGCCTTCTGTATCATGCATCTGGACTGCAGTCTGGACGGCCTTCTGTATCATGCATCTGGACTGCAGCCTGGACGGCCTTCTGCATCATGCATCTGGACTGCAGCCTGGACGGCCTTCTGTATCATGCATTTGGACTGCAGTCTGGACGGCCTTCTGTATCATGCATCTGGACTGCAGCCAGGACGCCCTTCTGTATCATGCATCTGGACTGCAGCCTGGACAGCCTTCTGCATCATGCATCCGGACTGCAGCCTGGACACCTTCTGTATCATGCATCTGGACTGCAGCCTGGACGGCCTTCTGCATCATGCATCTGGACTGCAGCCTGGACGGCCTTCTGTATCATGCATCTGGACTGCAGTCTGGACGGCCTTCTGTATCATGCATCTGGACTGCAGCCTGGACGGCCTTCTGCATCATGCATCCGGACTGCAGCCTGGACGGCCTTCTGCATCATGCATCTGGACTGCAGCCTGGACGGCCTTCTGCATCATGCATCCGGACTGCAGCCTGGACGGCCTTCTGCATCATGCATCCGGACTGCAGCCTGGACGGCCTTCTGTATCATGCATCTGGACTGCAGCCTGGACGTCTTCTGTATCATGCATCTGGACTGCAGCCAGGACGGCCTTCTGTATCATGCATCTGGACTGCAGCCTGGACGGCCTTCTGCATCATGCATCCGGACTGCAGCCTGGACGGCCTTCTGCATCATGCATCTGGACTGCAGCCTGGACGGCCTTCTGTATCATGCATCTGGACTGCAGCCTGGACGGCCTTCTGCATCATGCATCTGGACTGCAGCCTGGACACCTTCTGTATCATGCATCTGGACTGCAGCCTGGACGGCCTTCTGCATCATGCATCCGGACTGCAGCCTGGACGGCCTTCTGTATCATGCATCTGGACTGCAGTCTGGACGGCCTTCTGTATCATGCATCTGGACTGCAGCCAGGACGCCCTTCTGTATCATGCATCTGGACTGCAGCCTGGACAGCCTTCTGCATCATGCATCCGGACTGCAGCCTGGACACCTTCTGTATCATGCATCTGGACTGCAGCCTGGACGGCCTTCTGCATCATGCATCTGGACTGCAGCCTGGACGGCCTTCTGTATCATGCATCTGGACTGCAGTCTGGACGGCCTTCTGTATCATGCATCTGGACTGCAGCCTGGACACCTTCTGCATCATGCATCTGGACTGCAGCCTGGACGGCCTTCTGTATCATGCATCTGGACTACAGCCTGGACACCTTCTGTATCATGCATCTGGACTGCAGCCTGGACGGCCTTCTGTATCATGCATCTGGACTGCAGCCTGGACACCTTCTGTATCATGCATCTGGACTGCAGCCTGGACGGCCTTCTGTATCATGCATCTGGACTGCAGCCTGGCCACAGCTAGGATGAAGTAAGAGTTAAGTCAAGTGTGTGAGGCTCTGGGAAGTGGGTATTGCTGCCTTGAAGTAGTATAGACTGAACGTTTGTTTATATCTGCACAATGCATATGTGAAGTTTTTATTTTCATTATCAAAGGAAAATAAAGGGGATTATTGAACATATCCTGGTAAGGGTTTATCCAAGGTGGGAAAATGTTAAATTACCTTGGTGAGAAATGTTCGCGAGGAACATGATATGAGTGAAGCCTGGATGTATTGTGCATCCTGTATTGTGACAGGACCATGAGGCTTTGTAAGCAGGTTGTGGCTATTGCCTGGGTTTGGTTTAAAATGCCAAAATGTATATACCTCCAGGTTACAGTGGGGTAAATCTGCCTCCGATTGTGGGTCTTAGTGGTCCTGTCTGTGGGACTCTGGTCCTGAGTGTGGGTTGGTCAGCGGTCCTGATTAGGGGCCCCAGTGGGCCTGATTGGGGGCCTCAGTGGTACTGTCTGCGAGCCTAAGAGGTCCTGTCTGTGGGCCCCAGAGACCCTGAGTGTGGGTTGGTCAGCGGTCCTGATTGGGGGCCCCAGTGGGCCTGATTGGGGGCCCCAGTGGGCCTGATTGGGGGCCCCAGTGGCTCTGTCTTTAGGCCTCAGTCGTCCTATCTGTGGGCCTCAGTAGTCTGCTATGTCATTAGCTTTGTATGAATCTCTTATTGCCTGTGTCTGGGTAAACTTTCTGGAATCCAAAGCTTTTGTTCCATAGGGACAGCAATTATATCCTTGCACATCAAACTTCTTTGTAGGAAGTTAGTGACGTAAACTGCAGGAGGCAGCTCTTATGTTGGTAACTAAAAACAATAGTCATTCTGCAAATATATGAACGTTTCCATGGGAAAAAAAAAGGAACTTGGCAACCTGACTGCTTTCGAAAGAAAGAGATAACAGTCACTGAGATGAGTATTCCAGGGATTGAATTACAGGGAAAACACATTTGGTAACTTTATTACTCTGCATATTTATATTAGTAAGTAAATCATGAATGTTTAAAATATTTTAAAAACACATTTTTTATCCTTTTGGTTTAAAACTTGTTTTTACTGAAAGCTTCACCATACTGCCTTTCCCTGGCTGAGTTTTGGCAATGCTGGTCTTTAAATGTAAAGATCAAAATTTTCCATCCCTAATGTTTGGATTGGAGGATGGAGTTCTTAGTAATGGCCTATTTCAAGGAGAAAACCTTGCGGATTTGAGGAACTGATTAAGTTTATGTATGGTTGTTTACCTGCCAGCACTCCAACCCACACCCATTTCTCCACAAACTACACCCATTTCTCCACAAACTACACCCATTTCTCCACAAACTACACCCATTTCTCCACAAACTACACCCATTTCTCCACAAACCACCCCCATTTCAACCCAAACCACTCCAAAGTCAGACCAAGCAACATCCATCTTGAGTGAGGTAATGCCCTTTTCTGATAGACCCCACCCATTCAGATGCAGAAATTGAGGGGATTATGGGTAGGTATGAGATTGCTGTGCGCCATGGTTGACGTACCCCAGTACATATAATTAAATTATCTTACCAGCTCGTAAGCCAAAAACCCAGGAATCAATAAGAATAGATTGAGCTGTTATCCCTTTATTCACACCACAACTGTCCCTCTGTTAGAGAGGTTGTCCCTCTTTAAGTAATGTACTTTAATGCAGAGTTATAAAAGTAAACAAAACCTTTCAATATTTTCAAAAATAAATTGCACATTATAAAAAATATCATGTTCTAAAAATTCTCCAACTACAAAATGAAAATATAAATGCACATGGGAGAACAAAATATCAACTTACATAATAAGCATCCATAGCTGTTCATACTTAAATAAGTATCTCTGTGCAGGAAGGTTGGGCCACTCAGTGCATATACAATTACCAGTACAAGACAAATGATTGGTTCTCAGTTAGAGCTTACTTACCTCACAACATTTAGAATCCCAAAAGTGGTGCGAAATAAACCTGACCCCACCCGCAAATTGGAGTCTTTGGCTAAAACTCCACCCACTTTCCTGTTAAGCTCCATCTCTTTCGTGGCCCGAGACTCTGGATCTCCTGCCAAAGTCGGGCGATTGGAAGGTATGGTTACAGTGCACTAAATACATTCATAGAGACGGAATGTAGACTAGGAACCAAGGACATCACTGCTGATAGGAGGCACTGGTTCCTAGTGAGTTACCTGCTGCCCTGGTTAAAAGGGCACTTTAACAAGAATGAGTAAAACAGCAACTCTTTAAATCTCTGTTAGTGGGTGTGCATTTTTCCAGTAGTGTTTTTGTATGACCCAAGACCATCATACCTCCATAATGAATTTACTTTTTAGATGTAATTTTTAAAATAAGGTAATTTTATGTCTAATTGTTAAAACAATATATATTGTTAGCAGGGTAATTGAGGGTATACTGTGATGTACATTAATGTTATGTGGTTCCAGTACATGCCACTTGGTGTCACCGTCCACACAAGTTGGCATCTTGAAAGATCTTTCCAACGTTTATGTCTTTGGAAGAAGTGTGTATAATGTCAAAACCATGTCATCATAATAACTACCAAGGTTAATGATAAACTGATTCCACATGGTTCTGTCTATTGCTTTAAGGTTTAGACCATATTAAAGAGGACGTGTCTAACTATTCACAATCCGTAATAAAACACACAAAAAAAAACCTAACACACAAAAAAAAACCTAAACGCACAAAAAATCCCCTCTTCCTGTCCATCTATTCAATGTCTGCAGCAAAAAATCCAACACAACCACTGTTCCCAAGCGTCAGATAGGCTTTGTGGCTCAGGAAGTTAGGATGTTAATTAGGCTGTTTAGCATGCTAATCAACCCAGCTAGCATGCTAATCAACCCAGCTAGCATGCTAATCAACCCAGCTAGCATGATAATCCTGGCCTCTGCTGCCACATCATCTGCTCTACACCAGTTACATGTGTTTGCATGAGCCAAGGGGCCCGATGGAGAGCAGAACACTGTTTGGTATTAAGTTATCACAGAGGTTAAATAATAACTCTGGCTCTCGCCTAAAATTAAGGTAATCTTCATAGATCTATATTCTCATATAGGGACTATTTTACTCTTACAGGTTAGCTGAAAAACTAATTTGAATAGCTTTGCTAAATAGGATACCTATTCATTATATGGCAATTGTTATTCAATAACTAATTAAAGTCTTGTCAAGATGCTTTTCTTAGCTGTACAAACAGAACTAGCAGTTCAAAATCAGATTGCAAGCCAAGAAACAGTTTTACCAAACATTATAAAGGATACATGACTTCATTATCATAGTAGCTGTTAACTGCAAGAAAACACTTCTTGCTAATTAATATCTTATTAAATCATCACACCATAGGCCATAACACATAATCATGTTAGGATATTGTCTAATCATTGGCTTAATCCTCATACATATGTGATAAACATAAGTGAAATATGTGAACGTTTTATGGAAAGTTTTACAGAGAAACAACTGATCCGAATGTCATAACCTTGTGTTCTGCGACCGTCTCCACTTCAAGGCTTAGAAGGCTGAATAACTGATATTGCTCAAAGCTCAACCTTGCCATATTTTTTTTAAACACACTTAAAGACACGGTTTCTTTTTCTGACTAATTCTGCTGGCCAACCGCTGGTTCTCCAGGAGTTGTGAAACTACAAGCCCCAGCATGCTGTGCCAGTAGATAGCCAGACGGTAGCTGGCAGGGCATGCTGGGACTTGTAGTTTAAAAAACACAGCTTTGCCAGGCCTGGACTATTTATTAATCATGTTATAAGACAGAATTGCTATTTTGTGCAATCTCACATTTTCCTATTCACTGTGTTTTTAGAGAAAAAAAAGCTTCTGGATGAGAGATTGATTTGCCTTCCAGGTATCAGCATTTGGATCCTAGTAATGTATTTAGTGGGATCCACTGGCCCCCAGGGGTTGTACATGTCCTGCTTATTATCACATGCTCGGACCTGTTATAGCCATGAAGTATGAGCTGTATGTGTGATCAGGCCACACCCATTACATATTGCTATCATTAAGTCACTTTACTCACATATGTGACTAACCCTTTCAGGTCAACACTTGGAACTCCACACCCTTTTCATTACGTAAAACCGACATAAGGGAAATTTATGTACGAGTTCAATTGTAAAGGTTCAGAAGAAATGCTGCTTCTCCTTGTGAGGCTGCAATTCATGTCAGTGTGTGAGGACGGTGTTTACTGCAGATGGAGCAAAGCTTTGTTTCTGACAGGAGCCAGTTGTAGATTAGTGGATATGGACGTTCCATGCTGAATGTGTTCCAGCCATGGTAATATGCACATGTGAGAAATTAGATTTTATTCTGCAGGACAAGATATTCTAATGCACTTAAAGGAATGGAAACTGCACATATTAGGAACTATTTCCGTGTGCTGCAGAGATTTTTGGATGTGTAAAGTGAGTAGACATTTACATGTCTTCGGATGTAGTAATAACCCAAGCTTGGGCAACCTGTGGCTCTCCAGGTGTTGTGAAACTACAAGTCCCAGCATGCTTTGACGGTAGATGGCTGGTCGTTAGCTGGCAAGGTATGCTGGGACTTGTAGTTTTACAACGCCTGGAGAGTCACAGGTTGGCCTGGCCTCGCCTTTTGCGCCATCTTGGAACAATTTAGTGCAGAAAGCAATGTCAATAACACGTAGAAATGTTTTCAGCTCTACTTCTAACACTGTCCCCTGTCTAATCCATACAGACAGAGAGGTAAGAGAACCCTGCTCGCAAGCTTACAATATATGCACTAGTATACATGAAAAAACTAAGGGCTCGTCCAGACAAACATTTAGTCACAAAAAATTCCTGACAAAATAATACCATACATGACCATTGAGAAAGCAGCTCTCTGCTGTTCTGATCAGCCGCAGTGTAAACCGCAGGTCAGTAATTTGCTGACGTAGTGATCCTTCTGGGAAGCAGCGTGAACAACTTCTGACTAAACACTTGTGTGATGGAGCCCTAAGGACTGTTTGAGACCAACACAAAAATGTGCTATCATGCTGTATATTATTTATTTGTATATATTTATGTATATATAACAAATTCACTGATCACACTACAACTACAGGTCATATGAAAACATGGGAATAACACCATACACAATTTTTCAGTGTGACGTTCGGCGAACAAATTACCCGAGACCTAAATTAATCTCACAAAGAACCTAAAGCCTTAATTCTTTGAAATCGATCCAGCTCACAAATGGCGTGTAGGCGAGGATGCTCTAGCACCTTTCTTTCTTGACTAGTACCAGTAATGTCCACCTTCAGACGACTTTAACTGGCTTGTAGATGCTTATATGCCAACAGTCCAGATTGTCATAATATAGGAGTCCAATGACAAATACCTAGATTATCTAATGCTGCTTATTGCCCCTCAGCCATACTGTCTGGCAGTGGTAAGAGGACTCCATCTCCTCGTTAGCCAGTCGTTGGTCCTTCTACGCCTACATGAGCTGTCTTGGGCGTCTAGGTCCAGATTTGTTAAAAAACAAAACAAAAAAAACATGTTTCAAAAATAAAAAAGTAATGGAATTGGACCATTCTATTTCAATGAAAAACTTTATTTAAATAAATACAGCCATTCTTTAAGTATACCTCTGCTGTCCTTGATAAAATAGGCATCCTTTGCCTAAGACCCACGGTGAATGCTACAGCCGGCATAGGGGCTTCGGTAAGTTGGGAGGAGCCCTAAATCCGGTGAAAACTCAGATTTTCAATGGATTTAGGACTTTTCTTCCTATAATGATCTGATCACATAGTCACAATTTTTGGCAGCCAAAAGGGGCAAGATATGTCAGAAAAAGGGGCAAGGACTCCCTCAAGATGGCATGATATGGATGCCTGTCTGTGGTTTGGGTACATTAGAGACTGACAATTTTCAGGAATGTTGGTAGGGATGTGGGAAATAATATATGTGATATTTTGTGGCTTATTGGGTTGACCTGCGAACACCCATATGCAAAGCCCATCCATGCAAGAATGTGCCGTATATATCAATCATAACCACTGCTGTCAATTCCCTCATCTCAGCAAACATTGAACATGGCAATGTTAACTGTGCCCAGCATAGAAAGACAATGTCACTGTATATAGAGTAGCCCCCACACATTTCTGTGCTTGACAGTGTTCCATTCTTGTACTGAATGCTACACAGTTGCCCTTAAAAATGTTAAGCATTTAATTCTTATACATCATTACACATAATTTAAAATACATTTTAAACAATTTTAGAAATCAATATATATATATATATATATATATATATATATATATACACACACACACACACAAGTTAACCCGTGCATGATACTCATGCATTCTAGTCAAATCAAGCTACTTAAGGTGTTAAAAAGGTTCTTGTCATGCATTTGGGCCATAGCCCAGGCCTCAACCACCAACCACTCCCCACTGTCACCCCCGGCAACCACTCCCCACTGTCACCCCCGGCAACCACCAACCACTCCCCACTGTCACCCCCGGCAACCACCAACCACTCCCAACTGTCGCTTCTCCTTCAAGAAATATATATATATTTTTTTAAATCTTTATAAACACTTTTAACAAATTAAATTAACGAATTAAAAACATCTTAGTATACCAAATTTCAGCTCTTTCTGATTTTTTTTCCCCACACACACTAAGAATTTAGTAGGTCAGTGTATAACTCCGCCCAGCAGGTGGCGCTGCAGCTTGGTTTTATTTTTTCCACACACAGACAGACTAACACACGCCACTAGACATTTATATTATATATATATATATATATATATATATATATATATATAACAAGAGGTTCAGAAGCACTATGTGATCACCACACACACCAATTCCTTATTTCTCACCAGTTTCCCATTAAGCAACTTGTCAATATATGACAGTTAATAAAGGAATCAAGTCCCAGCCAGCTAGTCTAAGGTTTTATATAGAATCCCTTTTATACTTGTTCTATGCAATTCAAAGGTGTATTTTCCAGACCAGATGAATGTCTTCCATAAAAACTCACAGGAACATATTTCAATTAACCTTTCCGAATATGTCCCTCTCAAAATGTATTAGCCAGCTGGTATGGAACCTGACCAATTAACAATACTTTCCATGCTTCAGTTCAGCATCTGAAAGCCTTTTTATGATAAAAGAAAGTTGAGGTCTTACTGCAGTGGCCGATCCAAGGAGGGGGAGGGGGGGTGGTGTCGATCGGGGCAGTCGCCCCCCCTTAGTATATGCCGGCTGCCTGCATCTTGTCCCCATCGGCTGAGAGGCAGACAGTGATCCTGCCCAGCCGCTCTTATTGTGTTTTAAACACATTCAGAACAGCCGGGCAGCATCCTATGCCGACAAGAACATGTATATATTGTGCGGCTGCAGACAGCAGCACAGGGAAAAAGGGGGCACTAAATCCCCCCCCCCCCAGAAAAAGATCTAACTCCGTCCTTGTGTTACGGTTTCCCAACCAGAGCCCTCATTCTGTTGATGTTCTGTCTCCTAGTATTGGTATGTGCTTCTAGCTGTGTTATTCAACCTCATAACTTCCAGAATGTTTTCATCCTTACGTGTTTCTCTGACTACCTGACTACAGGTAAAGTTTCATCAGTGGAGATATTCCATCACTTCCTAGTCACTATTTATTGTGATTACCACCAATTGTAAGTCCTTGTACCAAATTACTTATAATTATTAGAAAATGCATTTATTATTACTTGGCATTTGATAGGTTCCTGCTTCTCCCACTTATTTTCTAATTGCAATTGCCTGGTCTGAATAAAATAATCATTAAACCTCAAATATAAGTTTGCTTATATATACACAATAGTGACTAGTAATGTTCATTTAAATCTGATTGTAAAAGTTTCAGGAACTTATGAGGAGTTAACATATTTGGGATAATGCTGTGATAGAAGGGATAATATTTCCCTACGCCCAGCAGACTTCCTGCCAGTAATCCTACTGAAGGAAGGTGCAGTCAGCCTCTCAGCCTGTAATGGCTGATAACAGAAAACAATCAATTTTACTCAGCACATTTTAATATAATGTGAAATATCTGTTTTTTTCATTTAAGATATATCAATAGCACGGTGGCTAAGTGGTTAGCACTTCTGCCTCACAGCGCTGGGGTCATGAGTTCAATTCCTGACCATGGCCTTATCTGTGTTAAGTTTGTATGTTTTCCCCGTGTTTGCGTGGGTTTCCTCCGGGTGCTCTGGTTTCCTCCCACACTCCAAAAACATACTGGTAGATTAATTGGCTGCTAACAAAATTGACCCTAGCCTCTATTTGTCTCTCTCTCTCTGTGTATGTTAGGGAATTTAGACTGTAAGCTCCAATGGGGCAGGGACTGGTGTGAATGAGTTCTCTGCGGAATCAGTGGCGCTATGTAAATAAATGATGATGATGATGATTATATAAGTAATAAAGCCTCTTTCTACTATACACCTAAATAAACCCTGTTGCAGTCACATAATTGATTGGATTCCCCCTGTGTAAAATGAACAATTTTCAAATTGTTTCAATTGACTTTAAAAACTACACTTCTGTGAGAGGTTCCATGGTTGGCTGGTAGAGTTCCAAAAATGAGCTTCATCATGAGGATCAAAGAACATTCAGAGCAAATCTGAGAAAAGTTTATTGAAAAGCACCAATCAGAGGAAGGATATAAAAACATTACAAAGTACTTTTAATATTCCTCAAACATGGTCAAGTCGATCATAAAGAAATGGAGAAAATATGGTACAGTTGTAAATTTGTCTAGTACAAGCCATGCTCCAAAACAATACAGCCCTGTGAGAAAGATACCTGTTAGAGGGGTCATCAAGAGGACTGTAACTCTGACACAGTTAGTATCTTCCATGGCGGGAGAAAGTATCCATAGGTCACTTCACAAAACTGTGCTTTATAGAAGGGTGGACAAATCTCCCCTAGAGTGTGCCACATTGCCCTTAATCTCAGAAGTTAGAGCAATACATTCAAAGAACAAGTGCTACAAACTATAACAAAGAAAATAAAGCAGGAAGGAGCTGGGGGCCCCAGATGAAGCATCAGAGGGCTACCTGTGGCCCTAGGCCCATCTATTACCCATCATTGATCTAGAGAGATGTTGTAGGAATTCCTGCTGCAGTTATAAGAGACCTAGGACTAGGAGAACATTTATCACCCAGCACCTGAATGACCCAAAGCATATAGCAAAAGTCACTTTGGATGGGCTTAGCTATAAAAAATATATTAGCTATAAAAATTAGCTATAAAAAATAAAAGTGGAGATGTTGCATATAGCAACCAATCAGATTCTAGCTGTCATCTTGTAGAATGTACTAATTAAATGATAACTAGAATCTGGTTGGTTGCTATAGGCCAGTGTTGTCATATGTTAGACACTCCAGGTGTTGTGAAACTACAAGTCCCAGCATACCCTTCCAGCAATAAGCTGATATATATTGGCAAAGCATGCTGGGGCTTGTAGTTTCACAAACACCTGGAGTGTCACAGGTAAACCAACACTGCGATAGGCAACATCTCCACTTCTTCAAACCCACAGCTTAGTAAATATACCCCCAGACCTCACTCCGATCTAGAATGTGTGGACATATTAAAACCTGCTGTTCCCCGGTGGTCCCCATCCAACCTGATGGAATTACAGCAATACTGCAAAGAAAAATGGGAGAATGACAGTATCCAGTGTGGCAAGAGCCCGCTACTGCTGAAGCACACACAAACAACTTCTTCTTTTTATGCAGCTTTATTGTCAGGATGGTTAAAATGTATTTGACACCGTATGACTTTCACAGCAATTATGGAGACCCTAAACGCTAGCTAGACATAGATCAGCTCTCTCAAGACCAGCCAGCTTCCCCAGCGTTGGTCTCAGTGAACAAATGACACAATCAAGCTTTTATACATGATACTCCTGCCCCGGCCTTAGCTTGATGGGCAGGTGACACACCCACCTTCTCTTTAAGAGGAAACGACCCCTGGGATGGAAGGTCTTTCTCCCGCACCCCTGGGATGGAAGGTCTTTCTCCCGCACCCCTGGGATGGAAGGTCTTTCTCCCGCACCCCTGGGATGGAAGGTCTTTCTCCCGCACCCCTGGGATGGAAGGTCTTTCTCCCGCACCCCTGGGATGGAACTCACCCACTTTCTATTGTCAGTGTCACATGATTTCGTCCACCATGCCCCCCTGGTCTTGCCACTTGACCTTCCCTACGGGATCTCCCAGAGCGGGGAATACAAGTGTGGGTATAGCTTGTAACACTTGTTTAAAATGTCTGCTCATATGTTATCACAGGGAGGCGTCTCCTGCTTTGATTAAATGTATTGTTTTAACTTATTACTGAGAGTAAGGGTAATGTAAGGCCCTTCCGAAGGTTAGAGGGCCCCACATTGTGGCTCCCTGAAATGTATCCGGTTGCACGTCACTGCTGTGTATTCACATCCATAGTGGCTAGGCCCGCTCAATGGCTGACTCCACTGTGTACAGCTGACAGGTCCACTTTAAGAGCAGGGGTCAGATGTGTTTTTGGACAATGTGCTAATGTGCCGTTCCAACCACTCAGAAAATACTGCAGGCATTAGGGTCATTGATTCCTTTTCACAGCGACACAATGTTCTGTTTCTTCTTTTCACTCTCGTTTTCCAGCTGCAAAAATCTGGTTTGAATTTGTTAACTGATATTTAAAAAAAAATAATAATAATCAGATAACGAACTAAGCCCAGGTGATTGCAGATAGAGAACAAGTGTAAAAAGCAGAGAGAGGTTATTATATCACGGTGAAAGAGTCATTTTGACAGGTATGCTAGTGCCTACACAAGCGACTGGCAGTGTGGACCTCAAGTCAGACTGAGCCAGTGTTTCAGTGTGTACTGCGGACTATAACGTCGCTGGTGTGAACAGTGGACATGTGCAGACTTCAGACCAAAACACTCCTCCGCCAATCCTACCCGGCAGTATATCTGGTCATGAGGTACCCACAATCCCTACACAGAATAGATTTGTGCATTACATTCTTCCACTCATAATGTAATCTCTCTGAACTAGTCCAGGATTTTTATGCACAGTTGGGAATCTAGCGAACACCTGGGATTGTTTAGCAGAAGAATCTCCTCCTCAGGCAGTAACACCTTACAGGGGGGGAACAAATCTGCAGCGGCTGCAGAATATGGTGACAGCTGAGTGATACACAAGATAGGGGTGAGATCAGGCAATGGTGAAGAATGTCCATTTATTTTAATATATATATACACATATCTCTCTCTCTCTCTCTCTCTCTATACACATTTTCATACGTATGTGATAAATCTTATATACCTCAGGTATATTCACATTTGCTTATATCGTCATCATCATCTTCAGTGGAATAGCCTCCCATTAGAGAGGTGGTAGAGGCTAACACAGTAGAGCAATTTACACATGCTTGGGATAGACATAAGGATGTCCATACAAAGAATAAAAGGCTCAAATAAGGTTTGAGGTTACTATAGTTAAATAGGGTAGATTAGATGACACACTAAATTCTATGTTTCTATCAACATTTATTTATATAGCACCAGCATATTCCGTAGCACTTTACAATAGGGAACAAACACCGTAATAAAACAATACTGGGTAATACAGGCAGAGAGGTAAGAGGGCCCTGCTCATAAGCTTACAATCTATAGGATAATGGGAGTTTGATACATGAGGGTAAGTGCTACATACTGCATATTGGTTCAGCCAGATTGCAAATGTAAAAAGTGCTTAGTAGCTACATGATCCAGTCACACAGCACTGAGGGTCAGAGGGTTGATGATTTGTGTGAATCGTAAAAAGGGTGGTAATAGGGTGACCTAGGGAGGTTAAAAGGGTAGTTGAGGAATTTTACAAGCTTGCCTAAGAGGTGGGTTTTCAGAGAACGCTTGAAGGTTGGAAGACTAGAGTTATTGTGCGAGGGAGGGAATTCCACAAAGTGGGTGCAGCCCAAAAAAAGTCCTGTAGCCGGGAATGGGAGCAGGTATTGAGAGTGGGTGAGAGACGCAGAACTTGTGCAGTGGTGTCGACTTGGGAGATATTTTCAGGCAAGTGAGAAGATGTATGTCGGTGCAATTTTGTTGATGGCCTTGTATCTTAGTAGAAATATTTTATTTTGGATCCGGTGAAAAACAGGCAACCAATGTAGATACTGACAGAGTGGCTCAGCAAAGGAAGAAAGATTTGCAGGGGAAATCAATCTAGCTGCTGCATGCAAAATAGATCGGAGGTGTGAGTCTGCTTTGGGTAAGACCAGTAAGGAGAGATTTGCAATAGTCGATGCGGGAGATGATGAGTACATGAGTTAATGTTTTTTCAGTGCCTTGTGTCAGATATGTGCGTATTCTGGAAATGGTGTTTAGATGTATGTAACATGATTTAGATATAGAGTTTATGTGAAGAACAAAGGGTAGTTCTGAGTCAAGGATAACGCCTAGGCAGTGAGTTTGCGGGGTGGGATTTATTGTCATGTTGTCAACAAAAATAGAAATGTCAGGTAGGTATCTTCTGTTGGTGGGTGGGAATATTGTTAACTCTGTTTTTGAAAGATTGAGTTGGCAGAGACAGTCAATAACGCGAGACAACACAGATGGTGAGAGAGCAAGAGAGGATAGATAAATTTGGGTATCATCCGCATAGAGATGATATTGAAAGGAGCTTATCAGTTTTATAAGATAAGTGGTATAAATAGAAAAGAATAGAGGATCATGGGCTGAGCCTTGTGGTACTCCCCAACTGATAAAGGAAGCGGAGCAGAGGTAGATCCAGAGAAACTAACACTGAAATAGCGATAAGTTAGGTAGGTAGAGAACCAGGACAGGACAGTGTCTTGAAGACCTAGGTATTGTAGTGTTTGTATGAGGAGAGAGTGGTCAACAGTGACAAATGCAGCAGAGAGATCCAGGAGAATTAGAAGTGAGCAATGGCCTTTCGATTTAACAGTGATCAATTGTTGACAACCTTAGTCAACACAGTGGAGTGTTGAGAACTTAAGCCTGACTGAAGAGGATCCAATAGGCTGTGTGAGGGGAGTGTAGGTAATTCTCTCAAGAAAACAAAATATAGGTGGAAGATGGCGCTATTGGATCATATCCTTTATGTCCATATATAATCACACAATGCTTTTATTTCTGTTTCTCACTGTTTTGTTGCACAATGCTTTTCCCAACTGTTCTTTTTTGAAGTATTCTATATAAATCCTTTGTGCATGAATCAACGTGTCTTATGGGAAAAAAAAACAAAAAACAAATTGTGTTGAAAGAGATATTTGAGAGTAATTTAAACAAATGGATTTGCTGGATATTTAGAATATACCAAAGTGAATACCAGCGCTATATAAGGGTATTCCTACAATATCAAAACCGTGTTTAACAAAATGCCCTAAGATAGGTATTCTTTTTTGCCAAATGTGGGAATACCATAAATGATAATTATTCACAGAAATAAAGAGGGAGCAAGACAAGAACACGCTATAATTAGCACAGTATGATGTATGGGAAAAATAATGACGCTTATATTTTCTTTTTTTGAGTCTACATTATATAGTTTAAATGTAAAACATGAAGTAGATCTCCCGTATATTATTATTATTATCGTTTATTTGTTAGGCGCCACAAGGTTTCCGCAGCGCCGTACACAGTACAAACAGTAGACTATACAGGGTAAGACAGTACAGAACAATAAACACAAAGTACCAGTACTTCAGAAACTCCAGGCAGGCAGATACAGTAGAGACAGAGCAGAAGAACAGGTATGGAGACAGGAGGGAAGATGGGCCCTGCTCATACGAGCTTACATCCTAAGGGAGGGTGAACAGAATCAGGTACATAAGGGAGCCAGTGAAGCAACGGGGAGAGAGAAAGGGGGCAGGGGAGAACCAGAAGAGGAAAGAATTAAATTGGAGAGGTGTGTGCTTCTGTAGACATGAATGACAGCACTGCACACACATATTCTGTGAACATCGGATTAGGAGTAACAGTACCACCCAATACTAATTAAATCCTCAGACTTTATGCTGCATTAGCTTCTTGACAGCACTTTTAAAAAAATGAAATAAATAAATTAGGAACGATATGCATGAGTTAATGATTTTACTTGTACTTCTGGTTTTGACAAAGAATGTGTATATTAAGCTATAAAGAGGAGAATGTGAATGATTTTAATTATGGTTACACCTGAGCCCCACTATAGGGGTGTTTAAATACTTTTGTTAGGACACTCTCTCCATTCCTTGATAAAGATTTTTATAACTGACATGTGTTGGTGGAGTAGAGCAGGATGTAAGGGTCAGTGGTGAACTGTCACACGTACATCTACAGACATAGAAGCCGGCAGCCTGAAAACCATCTAGTGGGGATTCGTGTGTTTGATATATCTGGTAACAATCGATCTGTACCCCAGTCCAGGATTATTTGTTAAGGAATGTATTTTTGTGCTTTTATTTTTATCCAGTATATCCACTGGTAATAAAGCTGTATTTGAGATTTTATATCTTCTATTTCTTACAATTATGGTATTTTGCCTTTATTAAGAGCATAAATATGAGAGTTAATAATCGCTTCCATGAATGTTTTAATATGTATCAAGAAATACTGCACCATGATTTGTTTTTTTTCACATATGACACGTTGATTGATTTGAGGGTTTATACAGAATACTTCACAAAAGAACAGTTGGGAAAAGCATTGTACTATAAAACAGTGACAAATGGAAAGAAAAACATTTTGCGATTTATTGACCTATAAGGATATAACCCAATAGTGCCATCTTCCACCTATATATTTTTTTATGATTATATGCGAGACCATTTGTGGATGGGGCCTGTTGGTGAGAAAGGCTGCTTAGCGGTTTTTATTTATTTCAATTCTTTTTGCATTTTGAATTCTCTTGAAGTTTGGCGGCATATGGGAGCTGTGATGTGGGACGGTAATTTGAGAGAGAGTTTGGGTCAGAATTTTTTTTTTCAAAATAGGAGTAATCACTGCGTGCTTCAATAATGATGGAAAGATATCAGTAGAGAGAGAGAGAGAGAGGTTACAGATTAAGCAAAGGAGACCGGGTTCTACCGATTTGTGAGGGTATAGGATCAAGAGGACAGGAGGTAGGGTTGGAAGACAAGCAGAAAGTAGATACTACTTCTTTAGTGGGACCAAATGAAGAGGATGCTGGGAAGGAATTGAGCTGCTTGTTTGTCGAGAAAGATGATTCCATTTCAATTCGGATCTTATCAATCTTGTCCTTGAAGTAGGAAACAAGATCTTGGGCACTAAAAGTAGTTGGTGGGTTTGGGGTGGGAGGTTTAAGAAGAGATTTAAATGTGTTAAAAAAGAGTTTGGGGTTCGAAGCCTGAGCAGAGTTGAGATTGTAAGTATATTTGTTTTGCAGTGTCCAGAGCATTGTGATATGGGTAGTACATAGCAGTATATATGAGGAAGACATTAGAGGTAAGACATTTACGCCAGTGACGTTCTGATTTGCGTATGAAACACGTCCCTCTCTTGGGTTCTATTCAACAAAAAGACAAAAACCTTTTCTTCGCAAAAATTGTTTTTTTTTCCGGATATAAGGCTTCTCCCTATTTATTAACCAGGTTCATGCTGTCGGTAGACCCCACCAATGACGGGTTTCTCTACATGTACCATTGCTGTCGCCATCTTAAGGTGGCTATAGTTGGACTATTTCATAGAAAAAATGCTGTATTCAAATAAAGCACGTTTCTAATAAGATTTTAGAAGATTTTCAGGTCTTTAAGTTCTACTGCGCACGTGTGAATGGCTGCCAGCCAACATCTCTGAAGTAAATTGCGGTGATATAAGATATTGCTTTAATTTAGTAAAACCACCTCAGAGATACTGGCTAGTAGCAGTAAGAGTTACATAGAAGGTTTATGCATGGGCAGCAGAATTGTAGGAATTAGGCTTCTAATTACACTTTCAATAAAAAAAAATAAAAAAAAAAGGGAGAAAAAAAAAGTAAAACTAAATAAAAAACAAGGTGCTGGAAAACATACAGGCAAAAAAATATATCCAAATAATCTGAGGGTGCAAGGATCTTTAGTGGGAGAGTCATGGCAGATCCAGGCTGACATGTGTTATACTTAATTAGAGGCTTCATCACGGATACTCTCAAGGAACTAGATCACACCGAGTACAGATGGACTAGTTTATTTTTGTTCATGGAGTAAAAATATACTTTGCATACATTGCTGAGAGGAGTAATGATCTGAAGAATCCTGACCAGAAAGTGGTGTGAGGTTCTACACTTTTCTGTCCATGTAATGAGAGAGAACTGATTCTCCTCATATAGCCACTGTGCTCATACCTGTCCAGGGAGAGAAGTGATACTGTGCTCATACCTGTCCAGGGAGAGAAGTGATACTGTGCTCATACCTGTCCAGGGAGAGAAGTGATACTGTGCTCATACCTGTCCAGGGAGAGAAGTGATACTGTGCTCATACCTGTCCAGGGAGAGAAGTGATACTGTGCTCATACCTGTCCAGGGAGAGAAGTGATACTGTGCTCATACCTGTCCAGGGAGAGAAGTGATACTGTGCTCATACCTGTCCAGGGAGAGAAGTGATACTGTGCTCATACCTGTCCAGGGAGAGAAGTGATACTGTGCTCATACCTGTCCAGGGAGAGAAGTGATACTGTGCTCATACCTGTCCAGGGAGAGAAGTGATACTGTGCTCATACCTGTCCAGGGAGAGAAGTGATACTGTGCTCATACCTGTCCAGGGAGAGAAGTGATACTGTGCTCATACCTGTCCAGGGAGAGAAGTGATACTGTGCTCATACCTGTCCAGGGAGAGAAGTGATACTGTGCTCATACCTGTCCAGGGAGAGAGAGCGAGAGGACACTGTCCAGGGAGAGAGCGGACACTGTGCTCATACCTGTCCAGGGAGAGAGCGGACACTGTGCTCATACCTGTCCAGGGAGAGAGCGGACACTGTGCTCATACCTGTCCAGGGAGAGAGCGGACACTGTGCTCATACCTGTCCAGGGAGAGAGCGGACACTGTGCTCATACCTGTCCAGGGAGAGAGCGGACACTGTGCTCATACCTGTCCAGGGAGAGAGCGGACACTGTGCTCATACCTGTCCAGGGAGAGAGCGGACACTGTGCTCATACCTGTCCAGGGAGAGAGCGGACACTGTGCTCATACCTGTCCAGGGAGAGAGCGGACACTGTGCTCATACCTGTCCAGGGAGAGAGCGGACACTGTGCTCATACCTGTCCAGGGAGAGAGCGGACACTGTGCTCATACCTGTCCAGGGAGAGAGCGGACACTGTGCTCATACCTGTCCAGGGAGAGAGCGGACACTGTGCTCATACCTGTCCAGGGAGAGAGCGGACACTGTGCTCATACCTGTCCAGGGAGAGAGCGGACACTGTGCTCATACCTGTCCAGGGAGAGAGCGGACACTGTGCTCATACCTGTCCAGGGAGAGAGCGGACACTGTGCTCATACCTGTCCAGGGAGAGAGCGGACACTGTGCTCATACCTGTCCAGGGAGAGAGCGGACACTGTGCTCATACCTGTCCAGGGAGAGAGCGGACACTGTGCTCATACCTGTCCAGGGAGAGAGCGGACACTGTGCTCATACCTGTCCAGGGAGAGAGCGGACACTGTGCTCATACCTGTCCAGGGAGAGAGCGGACACTGTGCTCATACGTGTCCAGGGAGAGAGCGGACACTGTGCTCATACGTGTCCAGGGAGAGAGCGGACACTGTGCTCATACCTGTCCAGGGAGAGAGCGGACACTGTGCTCATACCTGTCCAGGGAGAGAGCGGACACTGTGCTCATACCTGTCCAGGGAGAGAGCGGACACTGTGCTCATACCTGTCCAGGGAGAGAGCGGACACTGTGCTCATACCTGTCCAGGGAGAGAGCGGACACTGTGCTCATACCTGTACAGGGAGAGAGCGGACACTGTGCTCATACCTGTCCAGGGAGAGAGCGGACACTGTGCTCATACCTGTACAGGGAGAGAGCGGACACTGTGCTCAGAGCGGACACTGTGCTCATACCTGTCCAGGGAGAGAGCGGACACTGTGCTCATACCTGTCCAGGGAGAGAGAGAGAGCGGATACTGTGCTCATACCTGTCCAGGGAAAGAGCGGACACTGTGCTCATACCTGTCCAGGTGGAGAACTGATACTGTGCTCATACCTGTCAAGACACTGTGCTCATACCTGTCCAGGGAAAGAGCAGACACTGTGCTCATACCTGTCCAGGGAGAGAGCGGACACTGTGCTCATACCTGTCCAGGGAGAGAGAGAGAGCGGATACTGTGCTCATACCTGTCCAGGGAGAGAGCGGACACTGTTCTCATACCTGTCCAGGTGGAGAACTGATACTGTGCTCATACCTGTCCAGGGAAAGAGCGGACACTATGCTCATACCTGTCCAGGGAAAGAGCGGACACTGCGCTCATACCTGTCCAGGGAGAGAGCGGACACTGCGCTCATACCTGTTCAGGGAGAGAGCGGACACTGTGCTCATACCTGTCCAGGGAGAGAGCGGACACTGCGCTCATACCTGTCCAGGGAGAGAGCGGACACTGTGCTCATACCTGTCCAGGGAGAGAGCGGACACTGTGCTCATACCTGTCCAGGGAGAGAGCGGACACTGTGCTCATACCTGTCCAGGGAGAGAGCGGACACTGCGCTCATACCTGTCCAGGGAGAGAGCGGACACTGTGCTCATACCTGTCCAGGGAGAGAGCGGACACTGTGCTCATACCTGTCCAGGTGGAGAACTGATACTGTGCTCATACCTGTCAAGACACTGTGCTCATACCTGTCCAGGGAAAGAGCAGACACTGTGCTCATACCTGTCCAGGGAGAGAGCGGACACTGTGCTCATACCTGTCCAGGGAGAGAGAGAGAGCGGATACTGTGCTCATACCTGTCCAGGGAGAGAGCGGACACTGTTCTCATACCTGTCCAGGTGGAGAACTGATACTGTGCTCATACCTGTCCAGGGAAAGAGCGGACACTGCGCTCATACCTGTCCAGGGAAAGAGCGGACACTGCGCTCATACCTGTTCAGGGAGAGAGCGGACACTGCGCTCATACCTGTTCAGGGAGAGAGCGGACACTGTGCTCATACCTGTCCAGGGAGAGAGCGGACACTGCGCTCATACCTGTTCAGGGAGAGAGAGAGAGAGCGGACACTGTGCTCATACCTGTCCAGGGAGATAGCGGACACTGCGCTCATACCTGTCCAGGGGGATAACTGATACTGTGCTCACAGTTATACTCTGTAGACACTTTTTCATGTCATGCTTTGAACATATCTCTTACCCTGTCCCCTTACTAGCTCCACTTGCATGTGATCCTCTCCACTGACTCCCCTATGTACCTGCTGTCTGTTTCACCCTCATTTAGGATATAAGCTCTTACGGGAAGGGCCCTCTTCCCTCCTGTCTCTATACCTATTCGTCTGCTCCATCTTCTATGTACTTGCTATGCTTGGAGCCTTTGGACTCTTGGAGGTATATTTACTAAACTGCGGGTTTGAAAAAGTGGAGATGTTGCCTATAGCAACCAATCAGATTCAAGCTATCATTTATTTAGTACATTCTACTAAATGACAGCTAAAATCTGGTTGCTATAGGCAACATCTCCAATTTTTCAAACCCGCAGATTAGTAAATATATCCCTTGGTATTACTTGTTTACTGTTCTGTTTGACCCTGTATGGTCTACTATTTGTACTCTGTACAGCACTACGTAAATCTTATGGCACCTTACAAATGAAGGATAATAATAATAATAATATCTGTTCAGGGAGTCGAAGTGATACTCTGTCGCTAACAGTTCAGGTTTAGCAGTGATACTCTGCCAATACCAATTTCCGGATTAAAGTAATACTCTGCCAAAGAGATACTCTGTTCAGAACATGTCAGGTGTAGATGTGATACTCTGTCAATACCAGTTCAGGAGTAGAAGTGATACTCTGTCAATACCAGTTCAGGAGTAGAAGTGATACTCTGCTCATAAAAGTTCAGGAGTAGAAGTGATACTCTGCCAATACCAGTTCAGGAGTAGAAGTGATACTCTGCCAATACCAGTTCAGGAGTAGAAGTGATACTCTGCCAATACCAGTTCAGGAGTAGAAGTGATACTCTGCCAATACCAGTTTAGGAGTAGAAGTGATACTCTGCAAATACCAGTTTAGGAGTAGAAGTGATACTCTACCAATACCAGTTCAGGAGTAAAAGTGATACTCTGCCAATACCAGTTCAGGAGTAGAAGTGATACTCTGCCAATACCAGTTCAGGAGTAAAAGTGATACTCTGCCAATACCAGTTCAGGAGTAGAAGTGATACTCTGCCAATACCAGTTCAGGAGTAGAAGTGATACTCTGCCAATACCAGTTCAGGAGTAGAAGTGATACTCTGCCAATACCAGTTCAGGAGTAGAAGTGATACTCTGCCAATACCAGTTCAGGAGTAGAAGTGATACTCTGCCAATACCAGTTCAGGAGTAGAAGTGATACTCTGCCAATACCAGTTCAGGAGTAGAAGTGATACTCTGCCAATACCAGTTCAGGAGTAGAAGTGATACTCTGTCAATACCAGTTCACGAGTAGAAGTGATATTCTGCACACATTTGTGATGAGATGAGTGATAATCTGCACATACTTGTCCAGAGAAAAATAACAGGTATGTGGAAATCATCGCTGTGTAAAGACAGTCAAATGCACTAAAAGACAAAAAGTGTTAAAAAAACAAACGCACAGCAATGCAGCACAAGTTATGTATACAAATTTGTAGCGTCTCATTTGGAACAATGATTTTTATTTCCATGTCAATTTACATGCACTTTTGTTACAAACGCATGTTAAATACATATTCTTAATTCCAACCTAAGGCTGGGAACGTCCTAGCGTTGCATGTTTGTGCTGAGTGAAAACACATGTCAAATACAAATACATTTGATTATTTCTAGCATTTTTAGGGGGGATTCAGTGTAAGGTTCAGGCGGGGCTGCGCACAGTATTACATCAGAGAAATCTACCCTAATTTATTGCGCATATAGGTGCAAATAGAAATGAGCAGGTTTTCAACCTGAAGAGTGTATCCCATAGAATTCATTGGTGGCCACTGTAGACATCCGCCATTCATTGCCCTGCAGTTACATGCATATGAATAGAGCAAGATGCATTCAGTAAAGCACAAAGCATTGGGACGCAAGTAAAAACACGAGTGTGTATGGTGATATTATAAACAATGAGTTCTATTGTCAGACATGCATTATACCAACCTAAATAACGCTAGTAAAGTGCATTAAAGTAACATCCATGGGTATGAGGCCTTATGCAGCTAGCAATACAGGAGCAATACTCTGCAGAAGGCTGCGATGCTTTGCAATTTCTCCAGTCATAATAAGGCTTTGTCTATCCCACAAAACATAGAAAACACATACCAACAACATCCCAGACGATCCGTGCGATGTGTATTGGACCCTCCAATCCCAGTACAACCATGTGTGAGGGGTTAGAGGTCCGCTCTCCTCCCTCCCCATTAGGCTGGCTGTTTCCCAGGGACACAACGATATCCCACGGGCTGTAGAGGGGGCTGATCCGTATAAATCCCGCCTCTCACATCACATCCCAAAAAAAGAGAGCCAGAGAAAGGGAGAGCAGAGGCAGCCCACAGCCCTGCTAGAGCTGACTGAGCTGCTGGGATGCCCAGGACAGGCAGCCCCCCTCTGCTCCTATGCCTGCTCCTGGCTGGGGTGCTCCTGCTGGGAGAGGGGCAGGAATTGCTGGATTATTCCTATGATCTGGAGGAGCTGGAGGAAAACATTGATTACAAGGACCCCTGCAAGGCTGGTGAGAGGGGGGAGAGGAGGAGGAGGGAGAGGGGACAGTGAGGGAGAGGAGGGGGAAGGGATCGCACAGAGAACTTTGGACAGTTCAGATGAGACTTTATAATTTCTATCTGTGCATCTCTCTCTGCCGGTGACAAGTGTGTGTTTATCTCTAACAGATCTATTTACACAGAGGTAGCCGGGCATTTACAGTATAACCCTTTGGACCTATGTACAGACAAAGTTGTGTGTGTATAGTTGGAAATGTACGTGCAGTGGTTTTGTAGATAGAGATGTGCAATAATATTACGATACTTGCATTAGTCCATATAGACTGCAATGAGATTAATGGGCAACAGTCTCATTGTTGCAAATATGGGGTTCCTATATCTTTCAGGGTACGGTGCACCAGGCTTTGGCTTTAAAAATTTCAGTAATATCATCCACAAAACTATGAAAGGCTTTTATGTGTTGTCAAGTGTGCTTATTCTGCGATACTGAATCAGTGATCAGGAGCGTTGTGCTGGAAATCAGCAGTGATACTGCCACACAGACATATTCCATCCAATAATATCCAGAGAGGGAGCTCTATCTACATTATTATATTTACATAACACTGGTGATACTCAGTGTATGTCTTTCATTATACCACTGATTTGTCTTATGTGGAATGTTGGAGGCCAGGACAAGACTTAAAGCAAAAATACAAAAACTGCTGATTGTATTGCAGCTCATGGAAAGGGTCAGTGATGTGTTGGACTTCATCAGCTCCTTTCACTGGGGTCCCACTGCACACAGACCCATCTTCCATGCCCCTAATATATCATGCTCTTGTACAATGCAAGTTACAGCTCATTGTAGCTCTGCGGACAACTCATAGTAATAACTAACATAGCAAAGTGTCACAGGAGCAGCACATTTCAATGGTTCTTGCTCCGTTCCTTCCGCTCTGCACTTCCATCTCTCACTATGATCTAGCGCTCTGCGCTCTCATCTCTCGCTATGATCTATGCGCTCCCATCTCTCACTAGGGGGCCTATTTATTAGACCTAATTTTCATGTCAATTCCCCGAAAACTGCTGTTGCCTCATCTATCAACAGTGCATCTGCTGCTTTGCATTTTCTGTCTATGGGGACTGCTATGTACCGCAATTTAACAATGCATGGAAATGCTTTTACGCATACGGTAATGTACGGCAGCTCAGGCTGCTCCGAAGCTCTGCTCCAAAGAGCAGAGCTTTACAGCGCATGTGTGGAGGGATCACGTGATCCCTCACTGTCAGTCTCCACTCCCTGCAACACTGAAGAGCAGGGAAGTTTTCAGATGGAGCATGCGCAGAAGGCTTCACAGGAACAGCAGTTTTTCGTGACTGCTACTCCTGTGGAGATTTTTTTAATAAATATGAGAAATAGTTCAATCCTTATCAATGCGATAAGGTTTGAAAACTATTTTTAATTTTATGCGGCTGTTGATAAATGTGCCACTATGATCTACGTACTCTGCACTTCCATCTCTCACTATGTCCTACGCACTCTGCACTTCCATCTCTCACTATGATCTACGTACTCTGCACTTCCATCGCTCACTATGATCTACGCACTCTGCACTTCCATCTCTCACTATGATCTACGGACTCTGCACTTCCATCTCTCACTATGATCTACGGACTCTGCACTTCCATCTCTCACTATGATCTACGCACTCTGCACTTCCATCTCTCACTATGATCTACGCACTCTGCACTTCCATCGCTCACTATGTCCTATGCACTCTGCACTTCCATCTCTCACTATGATCTACGCACTTTGCACTTCCATCTCTCACTATGATCTACGGACTCTGCACTTCCATCTCTCACTATGTCCTATGCACTCTGCACTTCCATCTCTCACTATGATCTACGCACTCTGCACTTCCATCTCTCACTATGTCCTACGCACTCTGCACTTCCATCTCTCACTAAGATCTACGCACTCTGCACTTCCATCTCTCACTATGTCCTACGCACTCTGCACTTCCATCTCTCACTATGATCTACGCACTCTGCACTTCCATCTCTCACTATGTCCTATGCACTCTGCACTTCCATCTCTCACTATGTCCTACGCACTCTGCACTTCCATCTCTCACTATGATCTACGTACTCTGCACTTCTATCTCTCACTATGACCTACGCACTCTGCACTTCCATCTCTCACTATGATCTACGCACTCTGCACTTCCATCTCTCACTATGTACTACGCACTCTGCACTTCCATCTCTCACTATGTCCTACGCACTCTGCACTTCCATCTCTCACTATGATCTACGCACTCTGCACTTCCATCTCTCACTATGATCTACGTACTCTGCACTTCCATCTCTCACTATGTCCTACGCTCTCTGCACTTCCATCTCTCACTATGTCCTACGCACTGTGCACTTCCATCTCTCACTATGTCCTACGCACTCTGCACTTCCATCTCTCATTATGATCTATGCACTCTGCACTTCCCTCCCACTATGATCTATACACTCTGCACTTCCATCTCTCACTATGATCTACGCACTCTGCACTTCCATCTCTCACTATGATCTACGCACTCTGCACTTCCATCTCTCAATATGATCTACGCACTCTGCACTTCCATCTCTCACTATGATCTACGCACTCTGCACTTCCATCTCTCACTATGATCTACGCACTCTGCACTTCCATCTCTCACTATGATCTACGCACTCTACACTTCTATCTCTCAGTATGATCTACGCACTCTGCACTTCTATCTCTCAGTATACTACATTGTACAATAATGTCCATGTAGGATTACCTTGGCACGTCATGTACAATACAGTTTAGGTAGACATCTTGGACTATAACCCCCTCCCTCACCCTTGTCCCTGCAAGTCTTTTTGTACTTGGGAATAATGATGTTTGATTGCATTCTCAATGCACCTAAAAGTTATAAAGCTAAAAAATAAGAATGGATGGTGAGAATGGCATCTAACATACAAACTAACAGTAATTATATTCAATAGATGGTCAATATTGAAAACCAGGGACGTTTGTAGGGATTTAAATTTCCAGGGACAATCCTTAAAAACCTGTGATCGACCCTAGAAACCAGGGACAGTTGGCAGCCGTCTCTCCTTCCATCTGAATTATTGTTATCTGTTTGGATGAACTGACCTACTGACTCTCAAAAGTTCCTGCTTGGATTTGCTCCAATATGCACAGTTAAAAACACCACATAGCAATAGAAAAGTAGAAATACACAGAGATGCTATTAGAAATGTAGTGCATGTTACACAGTGAAAGCAGGGTGCTATGGGGTACTACACATTTATATATGTTGTCGGTATATAACCCCCAGTGTCTTCAATGAAACAGGACTGCTCCCTAATTAATTATCTATTTTGTGGGGACTGTTATCAGGAGACTTTATTGAACCTGGGCAGCACAGTGGCTAATTGGTTAACACTTCTGCCTCTCAGCACTGGGGTCATGATTTCGATTCCCGACCATGGCCTTATCTGTGTGGAGTTTGTATGTTCTCCCCGTGCTTGCGTGGGTTTCCTCCGGGTGCTCCAGTTTCCTCCCACACTCCAAAAAATCCATACTAGTAGGTTTTAGTAGCTGCTATTAAATTGACCCTAGTCTGTGTTTCTGTCTGTCTGTGTGTGTTAGGGAATTTAAACTGTAAGCTCCATTGGGGCAGGGACTAATGTGAATGAGTTCTCTGTACAGCGCTGTGGAATTAGTGGCGCTATATAAATAAATGATGATAATGATGATCTTAAGCTGGTCACACACTGCAATCCTGTTGTTTCATCCGAGAGCCGAGCAGCAGGATCAATGTCCAGTTTGGCCACTTGGGTGACCAAATCAGGTGAGATCTGGCTATTTGGCTGAGTGACCTTATCCCTTTCCTGTACCACTGAGGCCTGTCATCTTCCAGCAGAATTCTCCAACATGACGGATAAAGGTCCTATCAATTTGTGATCATCATCAGGCATCTTGGTTGTTTTGAGGCCACACACATTGCAATTACGGGATGATAATGTGTGACCAGCATAAAACGGCGTAAGATTTCACGGAACATGCACTGTGACTGTATACAAGACTGATTACCATTAATGGCCACCCAGAATGGTAATCCTTTAAAAATGACAGAAGTCCAATGCCCAGGGCTCCTGCTCTCAAGAGATTCCCTATTACTGGCTGATTCCCAGTGGTTCGGACATATAAATGCTTCTCCTGTATTCTCTGACCCAGTAACGGACCCCTGCAATGTTAATATTGGGAAGGAAAGGGGAGTTTATTATATCCATTCACCCGTAGAGATAGAGGTTCCTCTCATCCATTCTGGGAAGATACTTTATGGCCACAATAAAGAGTTTTGTGAAGCAAGTCCTGAGTAGGACTGGCAGGAAACATGGTAAATTGAAGAGTTACAAGGTTATCCATTGTATCTAATCCCCAAACACCCTGTATCTTGTACACTGCACAGAGAATGAGATTACAATCAAGGAGACACAACGGAGGTACATATTAATAATCAGATTTATTAATAAGCCTGTCTGTTACGTAATATGACCAGTGCAGTACATCCCTCAATCTAAGATCGGACAACCATGCACTTGTAACGGTAGAGTGCAGAAAAAATGTAAAACTGATCCCTAAGTGGTGGGATTTGTATAATAACAAATAGAAAGAAGATCTTGGAAGTTTTAAAGTGTCTTTGTAATAACAGATGTCCTGTGTATTTTCTTGGTAATTCGACGGGCTGGAATGTATGGACAGTTGCTTTTTCACACTTCACGCTTACCACTCGCTTGTGAAAGCACTCTGCTAGCCCTCTGGCACTCTATTGCACATCTCCTCTCTCAATCTGTCAGCATCTCTTTATTGCAGGGTTACACACTACTCCTCTCCTTTACACACTCACTGACACATAGACAGCTCTCCGCTTCCCTCCCCACACATGCAGAAGGATCCTCTGCCACATAAACACAAAGGCAGACACGCAGACACACGCACTCTGACACACTCATTCATACAAAAAAATGCGGTGAATCACACATACATACACTGACTCATGTCTGACCTGTGTACTTGTGCACAATGTATGTACAATTCATATTTTGTGACACGCCAATGTTAAAATATTGTAGTAATTAGAAAGAGGATAATGAAATAGTCCCTATTGCATATGTTTAACTCATACTTATATACTCTCCTGAAATGTCCTGAAGGCTCTCAAATTTCGGGGGGCCACAATCCCACGAATCTTGTCATCATGACCCCACTGATTACTGACAGGGTGCCGAACTTGGCCCTCTGGGATTTCTGGAAGGGGAGGTCAAAAAAAGTCAGCAAGTATGGTTTAACTTATTTTAAAAGGAATGGACACCCCGACTGAATGACCTTTTTAAAACCATAAAGAAAAAAAAAAAGCCATCACATGATCAGTTCAGGTTCCCTTCTCATGTAATGACCTCTTTGATTGGGTTCAGCCCTCATGGCCGATTTGGCTGGGGAACCTATCGCCTATTAAGAGGGTTCACATTACTATACATTTTTGTAATGCATTCAGCCTCGTGTTGTGATACACAGGTTGGATATTGCTGCGTACTGAATATATATGTGTCATGGATACAGCCAAATAATTATGGTATCAAATAACTGACTCTATCCAGATGGTCTCAGACACTTGACAGTGATTAAGGATTCTAAAGCATTTCAAGAGCCTTTCATAGTTATCATACTTGTGGGAATGTCTCCAGCTAAGAGGTGTGAGATCAGTCTAAGAACTGACGTTAGGAACTAATGTTCATGATTATTAACACTTCCACTTTTGCACCTTTTCCAGTGTCTCCTGGAGTCTCCGTCTTAGTTCTTTCAGGTGTTTATAGTCTGATATATTAAACCTGGTCACACGAGATATAACCAGCTTTGCAATTTGCTTGTTTTCAACCACATTGGCATGATACCATAGCACGTACTGCCCCCACCAATGGTTGTTCTGCCTGATTGATACTGGATTTTAATTATGTAGACAGGAAAATCCTGTTGACTAGTTTCGTAAAGTGATCAGCATAGGGTCGCTTAATGCTAACCCACCACAGTGGAAGCTGCCATTTTGTGGGTTGGACCCATAGCCCTGAAAATGGAGCTTATTAATGCCATACTTGCCAACTCTCCCTGAATGTCAGGGAGACTCCCTGAACTAGGGGTGATCTCCTTCACTCCCTGAAGAGTCTGGCATTCTCCCTGATGCTGAGCCAGTACAAGACGTGGTTGGCTTCGCCATCTGTGGCACGATGACACAATTAAGAAATTGTATCCTATGTCCATGTATTGATGCCTATGGAGGTGGCCATTTTAATGGAGACTAAGATTTAATCAAAGACTGACAGGTAAGACAACATGACTTCAGTAATGGAGACAGAAATGTAAAAGACACTTCAGTCTCTAGAGATTCATTAGCTGCTTTTCTTTAACACATAGTTGCCTACTCTCCCGGAATGTCCGGGAGACTCCCACATTTCTCTGAGACCTCCTGGGCTCCCGGAAGAGCAGGGCAACCTCCCAGTTCTCGCCCCCGCAATAGATAAGTGGTGGGGGACAGGGCTTAATGACGCAAATATCATGTCATCTTAGCCCTGCTGTAATTGCCCAAAATTGTGACAATAGTTTAGGGGACAGAGCTAAAAGATGCGATTACTCAAGCCCCGCCCCACACACCCACCTCCCCCCGGGATCTCCCTGATGCCAACGAGAAAAAGTTGGCAAGTATGATTAATTCACTAGGAACCAGCAGAATGAATTTAGTTGGTTCAGGCCACAAAATGGCTACCCCCATTAGAAATAATGCATCTGAATATAACATGCTTAAATGAGCTTAAAGTAGAACAGCAGCCAAACATTCTTTAGGCATACTATTGTATACCATAGTTGGCTACTCTCCGAGAAACGCCCAAATTTTTGGGAGATCTCCCAGGCTCCCTGGAGCAGGACAACCTTCAGAATTCTGCCTGCTTTGTTGGTGAAGGGGGCGAGGCTAATAACGGCATCCTGGCCCCGACCAGGGCCATCTTTTCCATTGGGCACGATGGGCAGCTGCCCGGGGGCCCCACGGGCAAGGGGGCCCCATAGGCACGGCTCTTAATGAGAATAAATAATTCTGCAAAAGAAAAAAAGCCTGCAAAAAAACCTTCAAGGGTCACTGAGCAAGTACATCTATCTATCTATCTATCTCTATATATCTATATCTATATCTGTATACATGCTTTGCCCGGGGGCCCATAATGTTGTTAAGATGGCCCTGGCCCCGACCCCTGCCAAAATTGGTATTGTGATCTCCAAAGTTGGCAAGTATGTTGTATACCTCTAAACCAATAGCAAACTATATTTAAACACTTCCTCATAGACTTCAATGTGATGTAAGAACTACATACCTGAACACGGTCATCTTTTAAAAATGCTGCTTCCCAGTGAAAATAGTTTCCCATGAGGACAAGCCCTTAAAGATCTGGATGAATTTGGGCACTTTGCATCTTATGACTACAGAGCTAAGATTATCAATACTGAAATAATAGCCTTTTTCTTAATATTATTCATTTAGCTCTAATTAGATAATAAGACATCTGGTCATAATTTACATTTACAGCAAGCTGCCATATCTGCCAAAAGACTGATCACTAGAGCCAAAAAATACTGAAAGAAAAATCTAAGCTATTCTAAAGTAATTCCCCAGCAAAGGGGAAAGCTTTGTTAATCAGCAGCAGAAATAAACTCATAACCTCCTACTTTCGTTGCAAATGCAGAGTAGATTCGGGATATACTATCGAGCCTGCAGTCTTCACATATAAGGATGGAAATCCATATCTCTAGTGTTCCTGTTGCAAAATATCTTATTCTTTTGTTTTTTTGGTATCAAATCAGGTTGGTCTGTTTCTTCTAGGCTCTCTGTTATATAGGGCAGGGCCATCTTTTCCATTGGGCAGGTGCCCGGGGGCCCCACGGGCAAGGGAGCCCCATAGGCAGGGCTCTTAATTAGAATAAATAATCCTGCAAAAGAAAAAACCTGCAAAAAAAACCTTCAAGGGTCACTGAGCAAGTACATCTATCTCTCTCTATACCTGTATCTCTATACATATACATCTACATTATATATATATATATATATATATATATATATATATATATATATATACACACACACACATACACATACATACATTACATACATACACACACACACACAGTAGGGGCCCTGGTGCCCTGCTTTGCCCGGGGGCCCATAATGTTGTTAAGATGGCCCTGATATAGGGGCCTATTTATGAAGCCCTAAACCAGGCCTGGCCCTCCAGGTGTTGTGAAACTACAAGTGTCAGCATGCCCTGACAGCTATCGGCTGACTATATATTGGCAAAGCATGCTGAGGCTTGTAGTTTCACAACATCTGGGGAGCCACTGGTTGACCAGGCCTGTGCTAAACTGTGCGGAAACTACTTTAC
Source organism: Mixophyes fleayi (assembly GCF_038048845.1). NCBI lineage: Eukaryota > Metazoa > Chordata > Amphibia > Anura > Limnodynastidae > Mixophyes > Mixophyes fleayi. The sequence continues at coordinate 56,829,952 of NC_134405.1, read as the reverse complement.
TGCATGGTTCAGTAATGTTTAAGTAAAATGTAAATTTATTAAAAGCCCAACGCAGGACATATCAGAGCTATCTCCTGCATTAGGTAAATTACAGCATTAAACTGCAGTCCCCATAATACTCATTGGAGATTGCGTTCTGGCCAATTTTATCAAGCACCGAAAAGCTTAACGTTTCGGAGCTTGAACTCGATGGCGGTGTTAGTCCTTCAATCCTATGGGGAGAGTATCGCAGGAGAGGGATCTTTGGATCTCTGGCAGCGCTGTTGCTTTCCTCTGCTAGTTCTCCACAAATGGCAACTGCACATGCGCGACCCTAGGTCAGAACCTGGAGTCTTCAGTAGAAATAAGTCAATGACTTTATTAGTAAATCGCCTCGAAGGGTCATGTGTCATCGTTGCGATAAAGACGTAATTATCAAATAGGACCTATAGACAAATGTAAAAACATCTTTACTGCTGCCTCAAAGCATCTGACTAGTTTGTATAATTCATATAGTAGTATTTATTGCTTGTACAAGCCGTGCATTGGGGAGCTGTGTGCTGTATGTTTACAGTAAAGATGGCAATACATGGGCAGATTCGGCCGCTTGACCCGAGTGCCACAGGGCCAGAACCTATGTGCGATTTGGGGCTCTGTTTCTCAAGGGGTGAAAAGCCATATATCCAGTGACAACGGGTGTTTTATATCACTGTGATGTGGTGATAGGAATCCATCCCTATCACCAGTTTTTAATAAAGAGACCTGTTAGCCACATTAGGCTCAAAGACACACAGCAAATTAATTGGACAAAGATTATGTGTTAGGTAGATTATACCAGTGTGGCAGGGACTGACATGCCTGAATAAAATCATTACGCAGTGCTACGTATTAGTCGGCATAGTAAAAAGAAAGCACGATAATAATCAGGATGTTCAGTCCCTGGAATAGCCGCCCAGACAGTCCATGTATGATTTCTGAGCTAAAATATCTGCTAGAGTTGCTACAGGGATTTAAAAGTGTGGTCCTTTCTCTGTGCTGAGCGCACTTAAACAGTTAGTGTCTGCCATTCAGCATTTGTCACTGTCCACAGACTTTTAAAGGTTGAACCTTATTAGAGGTACCGTTCATGTGTACAGTGTCTGTAGTCTATGTACAATCCATGTGTCTGTTGTAGGGGAGTCCGTTTACACAGCTCACTCTGTCTACAGTTCACATAGCTCAGTCTGTTTTGCTATACACCAGCACCGTGGTAATGAGATTACTGGTAATAGCATGAAGCCTAGGCACATGCAGTGTCACTGTCATTTGCGCATGTGTTCACAGCATTGGAAAAGAGATAGCAAAGGGTTGTACTTGGTCTGCGACAAAGTTTAGATATGTGGTACGTGCCAAAGTAGCATCCACATGAATACCAGGACCCAAGATTTACCAGCAGAACATTGCCAAGAGCATTACACTCCCTCCACCTGCTTGCCTTCTTCCTGGTGCCATCTATTCCCCAGTTAAATGACACACACGTACCCTGTCGTCCACATGATGTAAAAGAAAACGTGATTCATCAGATAAGGTCACCTTCTACCATTGCTCCATGGTCCAGTTCTGGAGCTGACATGCCCATTATAGGCACTTTCAGCGGTGGACAGGGGTCAGTATGGGCACTCTGACCGGTCTGAGGCTACGCAGCCCCATACGGAGCAAGCTGCGATGCACTGTGTGTTCTGAACCCTTTCTATGATAGCCAATAATACCTTTTACAGTCATTTTTGCTACAGTAGCGTTCCTTTGGGGTTTGATCAGACAGGCTACCCTTCGCTCCCCCGCATCAATGAGCCTTGGGCGCCCATAACCCTGGCACCAGTTCATCAGTTGTCCTTCCTTGGACCACTTTTTTTAAGTACTAACAAGTGAATACCGGGTACACCCCACAAGACCTACTGTTTAGGAGATGCTCTGACCCAGTGGTCTAGCCATCACAATTTGGCCCTTGTTAAAGTCACTCAGATCCTTACAGTTGCCCATTTTTTCCTGCTTCCAACACATCAACTTCAAGAACTGACTGTTCACTTGCTGCCTAATATATTCCACCTCTTGACAGGTGCCATTGTAATGAGATAATCAATGTTATTCTCTTCACTTGTCAATGGTTTTAATGTTGTGGCTGATCAGTGTATATCAGAAGCATACTCTCTACTTTACCGGGAGACTCTCGAGTTTCTGGGAATTCTCCTGGTAGAGTAGGCTACCCTCCTGGATCCCGCTTCATTCTCTTAAGAAGTGGGCAAGACAGAGACCTGGTTTCATGATTCAATGTGAATTGTCACCATGGCCCTGCTGTGCCACAATGAGAACTGTGTTGTAGCGCAGTGGGGCGCAGTGCCACGATGGCGCAAATCATATCACACGTCCACACTTTAGGATGGGTCCACAAAGTAGGAAAGTATGGTCGGATAGATGTCGTATCTTTACTGAGCTCATATTCTGGCGTGCAAAATGTAAATAGTTACTGACGTTTGGCAACTCGTGCTGGATTAACTGATGGTGGAGATTAATAAAATAATTCCGTGCAGGTAGGATAAGATTTTATATAAGAAATTCAGAAGCAGAGCATTTTGTAAATAGTGTAATAGATTATGGATGATCAGGGTGTGGAAAACAGATATAATTGAATTTTCCTGCCTCAGAAATCTACTGGTATCATTCTTTGCTATCATTACAGATTTAATGCGCAGGCTAGTTTAGGTGCAAGACTGATCCTTTCCTGTTTCAGCAGGTGGGTATGATTTAAAGCATTGACCAGAACAGAATTTAAAACATAAACCACTCAAATCCCCCTTTCCACCTAACAGGAAACCGGGATATAGTCCCTTCAATTATACATTTTCCTTCATAAAATAAAACCGTTTCCTTTCCCATGAGAACATGCTCTGACACCTGGACATCTACAAGACCTGTGACGTCACTATGCACTAGATGCTGCAGATAGTAGGAGCAGGCTTACAGGCGGTCTGGTACGTTGCTTCAGGTAACTGGGATAGGGACAGCCAACGCCCTTGCCCTGCATGGAGTGACTTTTTTTTTTTTTTGTAGAAGGGGTTGAAGAAGGAGCTAAATGTATTTATCAAATATAGGTTAACTAATTACTCCTGGGTTAATACAATTGGAAAATATAGGTGGGAAAAGCAGAAGGGAGCCAAGGCAGTTGTGGAAGAAGCATCTCTCCGGGTCCATAAAGAGTTTGGTAGGACTGTGAGTATTGAACATGCATTCATACATAGTGATCTATAAACCTAGTGTTTCTTTCAGTGTAAGTTTGTTCACCACCTAGGATACATAGTGCCAGGCAATCTACAACAGGGGTAATACAAGAAAATATCCATGAGTACCCTAAACACAAAAGTAAGGTTTGATTGAACTAGTGGTAGGCATTGATCATGACAGCACGGTGGCTTAGTGGTTAGCACTTCTGGCTCACAGCACTGGGGTCATGAGTTTGATTCCCGCCCATGGCCTTATCTGTGTGGAGTTTGTATGTTCTCCCTGTGTTTGCGCGGGTTTCCACCGGGTGCTCCGGTTTCCTCCCACACTACAAAAACATACTAGTAGGTTAATTGGCTGCTATTAAATGGCCCTTAGTCTCTCTCGGTCTGTGTGTATGTTAGGGGATTTAGATTGTAAGCTCCAATGGGGCAGGGACTGACGTGAACGAGTACAGCGCTGCGGAATTAGTGGCGCTATATAAATGATGATGATATATACAAAGTATAAGTGGTATCAAATTTTGAATCCATTAGCTATGCCTATTCATTTATCAGTTAGTGTATTATTACGATATACTATTTTTTGTCATTTTAAAATAAATACAATTAAATATACTATATATTTAACTTTCCACGATGAGAATGCCTACTTATCTTAACAAAAGAAAAAGGTCTGATGAATTAAATCATCAGATTGCTCCTGTTGGTCTGACTATGGCCCCGGTTTATTAATCTGTGACGATAACAATGATTTTCTATCATCCCAGTGATATAAAATCTTTTATCTTGTAATTTATTACTAAGATCTCGTCAGAGCATCTGAGCGATACTCCACCGCCCGGCGTTATACTGGCAAGAAGTGGTAAGGCTTCATTTACCGCTGCACCGGCCAGTCTTGGGGCTAGTCGGTTCATGCATGGGAGACTTTTCTGTCAAGTCTACCGATCTTGGCCACCAGGATTCTGGACTGTTAGAAGTTATTTAACAGTCTGAGAGGATATTAACCTGAAGAACAGGCTGCATGTGATCATCCGGTGTGCTTCTTCCTCATATGCGCCTTCCAATCATAGTTGCTTATTTTTCAGACCTCCCCTCTGCGGAGATGTAGAGAATAGTTCTGTGAAATTGGGGACGGGTGGGACGTAATAATCATCATTACGCCTCCACTGCAGGATGATGCTGAAGATGAGTCACGTTGAGTTCCACCTGCTACTCCTTGTCTGGCCTGGCTTCATGGAGATTGCCAAACTCTCTTGGGAATCCAGAAGCTCACTGGTTATTTCAGAAATCTCCTGGACATTCTTGGTGAGCCGTCAAGTAAGAGTCCCATCTCTCGCCACTTTGCTGGTGTCCATCCTTCTGACTTTACTTTAAGTAGACATGTCCTTTTAATGGCAGAAAATGCAGACATGAATCAGAGGGAGTATGGCAGTATGGAGGATTTACTAAAGCCCGCTGCCAGTGAAGACTGTCCCCAGCATGTAGCCATTGCTGGGGCTCCTGCGACGCTATTTCAAACCATAGGGAAGCCTATTTACCAAGGACACCGGAGAGTGTCTGCTCATCCAGGAAGAATCCCCAAAATTGGGGAGCCTCCCGCGGGAGAGTAGGCACTAAACTTATCTATGTACTGCATTCTTCAGTCACGTGGGGGATTACATAAGCATCCCCAATCCCTTTAAAAATCCTATCTCCACAGCTATGAGTGTTCCCACAACGTGATCTGTGGTTATACTTTTGCAGTTTGCCTTAGTATTTATGGTACGTTCTCCTGTGGACAAACGGACATGTTCTATATTTCGCCACTTTTGGGATCAGTGATCCCTGTTGCAGCTAGCAAGGTCAAATAAGGAAAATGCAAGTCCTAACTAGCAGCTAGAATTATTACTACACAGTGCATACAGCTTTGTTTTAAAAGCAGATCTAAGATTTATTAACTTTTAATTATTAAAGCATTGATGAAATAACTGACCATAAGCCCACACCTATAGTGGCATAGTTTTCATTATATTACCACTTTTTTCCTATATATCTGTTTTTACTACCTCTTCAGGGGCAAACGCAGCATATGTAGAGGAGGGTTTCCACACCACGCCGCCAGTGGGCGTGACCAGCATGCATGGGGGCGTGGCTATAATTTTAGACAGTGCTTGGCTGCTCTCCAACTCTTCCTATCTTCATAATATACATGGGCAATGCTGCGTGCACTACTGTTAGGTGCACGCAGCTCTCCCTTTTCAAGCAGAGCCGTGTGAAGCGGGGTTCAGCCACCTCAATTATACAGTGCCCCAGGCTTGGAGGGGGTTTCCAGGCACTAGGAACCCCCCTCCCCCCTCGGTTTGTCTAACGCTCTTTCTTCTTTATTATATAAATGTACAGTTTCTGTGCTTCTACTATGGCAGGTGTGTTGAGACAAACATGCCAACCAGCATGAAAAATGGCATAATAATTTGTAATTACTGGTAGAATATATATTTTTTATAGAAAGAGGACATGGGTAAAGTTAACGCCATGGACTTCTGTAATGGTGTAAGCTTCAAGTCATAACTACATCATCATCATTTATTTATATAGCACCAGCAAATTCCGTAGCGCTTTACAATTGGGAACAAACATTAATAAAACAATACTGGGTAATACATACAGACAGAGAGGTAAGAGAACCGCAAGCTTACAATCTATGGGACAATGGGAGTTTGAAACACAAGGGCACATGCTACATCATATTGCACATTGGATCAGCTAGAATGCAAAGGTAAAAAGTATTTAGTGGGCTGTGTGATCAGTCACACAGCAATGTTGGTCAGAGGGTTGTTGTCTTATATTAGCTGTGTAGAGGATGGTAATAGGGTAATCTAGGGAAATTAAGATGGTGGTTGAGGAATATCATAAGCTTGTCTGAAGAGGTGGGTTTTCAGTGAACGCTTGAAGGTTTAAAGACTAGAGGAAAGTCTTATTGTGCATGGGAGGGAATTCCAGAAAGTGGGTGCAGCCCGGAAATAATCCTGTAACCAAGGAGGATGTGATGAGAGTGGAAGAGAGGCGCAGATCTTGTGTGATTTTAGTCCATGTGTTTGATTACACAGCGATTGTTCAATTCTGTTACAAAACAGAGTGTGTTTCTATAAATGTAAAAAATGTAGAGTAATTAAGAAAAGGAAACCTGTCATCTACTTAGAGTGGAAGCTGCCATTTTGTGGGCTGAGCCAATATTCATGAGCATACACCCTGTTATTTCACAAATGACTGGTAAAGTAATTAGTTACTCGGGTATTTGAATTCACAAAATGACTACAACCTATAAGGCTCGTGTTGAGTTGGACATAAATAAGTTCTACTTGTAGTATTATTATTACCATCATCATCATTTACTTGTAAGGCGCCTTACACAGGGGGTTAGAACATACAACAAACGTACATACAGATAAAAACAATTGGTCCCAATAAGCAGATTATTAAATACATGGATGCAATTAACAGTACAAATCACATGGCTTACAAAAACTATTCAGCACAAGCCAAGAGTGGAGTGTGTACAGCCATGAAAGACATAGAACTCTGCCAGTGAGCGCTCACATTCTAAAGGAATTATAACCACAAAAAGCATTTTCTTGACCTGCGCATGCGGGAGTATACAGGAGGGCGTAAGAATATGGTATCTATTGCAGCTTCTTCTATTCACCCCTCGTGGAAAATGGTCAAAATCCATAGTGCTGCCATTGTGCTGCCAGCCTCTGGTTGGTATTGGTAAAATCAGGGGTACAATAAGCGTGGGGTCCCCCAGGCCAGTGGCACTATAGCAGGGAAGCTTGTAGTAGGGGGCCCCCCTACCACAGTGGCAGACCAGTCATAGGCCTCTTAACAAGGGGCTGGATTCCCAAGGGAGATGGGGCCAGACCCCCCCCCCCCCCACCCCCACCCCTCCACATATAATCAGCCCTTAGATACAAAGCACTAGGGATATTTGTAAAGGAAAAGTTAAGTTGGCCTTTTGTTCTTGGTGCACTACAGGCCCAAGCATGCCCAGGCCGCCACTAAGTGTTTGAGCATGCTGGTACTTGTAGCACTACAAACAGCAGCATAGCTATGGCTACTAGAGCATGCTGGTTCTTTGTGAACCACAAATGTAAATAAAACATAAACACACCTTTTAAATAATACATCTATATAACTAAAAACTCCCCTAGACTCCACTCTTTAACCGTCTTTCTTATATCACCTAGACCCATGTGGGCATCCCTGGCATCCTCTTCATCTTTCCCTATGCTGTTCTAGATTCCCGATATTGGCAAAAAAAAATAATAATCATAGGAATTCTCACCACCTGCACTGGGCAGAAGTTCAGATTGCGGGAAATCCTCCGATTATAAATATATAACGGCATCAGCGCTAGGAGCTCTTTCACGAGGGAGCTCTTAGTGCGCTGGTAATACCTTATCCTAGATGGTGTGTCCAGCTCTGCAGAAGGCGCTATGTGTGGATAGGTGTATATATAAATATGTTGTTGGAGTAAATGCATGTGTATGTCATGTTTATTCTCCACTGATCCTAAGAAGGGGTGTCCCAGTTCTAATGTGCTGTTTTCTCCACTTCTAGTTGCTTTCTGGGGTGATATTGCTTTGGATGAAGAGGATTTGGCGAACTTCAAGATAGATCGGATTGTGGACTTAAGAAACAGAACAATATCTTCAGGTGATTTGCAATAAAAATATGAATTTGTCCAATATACATATCGCCAGTATAGAAAGTACCAATTTATGTCTTGCAGGTCCAATATGCATACATATATTTCACTCACTATAACTTTATTATGCTGCTTTATTGTAACATATGTGTGTATATACTTCATTGTCTGCCTCGCTCCAACCAGGGGTACATCCCCAACCTCTGCCTCGCTCCAACCGGGGGTACAGCCCCAGCCTCTCTCTAACCGGGGGTTTCAGTCCCACCCTCTGCCTCGCTCTAACCGGGGGTACAGCCCCACCCTCTGCTTCGCTCTAACCGGGGGTACAGTCCCACCCTCTGCCTCGCTCTAACCGGGGGTACAGCCCCACCCTCTGCCTCTGCTCCAACCGGGGGTACAGCCCCACCCACTGCCTCGCTCTAACCGGGGGTACAGCCCCACCCTCTGCCTCTGCTCCAACCGGGGGTACAGTCCCACCCTCTGCCTCGCTCTAACCGGGGGTACAGCCCCACCCTCTGCCTCGCTCTAACCGGGGGTACAGCCCCACCCTCTGCCTCGCTCTAACCGGGGGTACAGCCCCACCCTCTGCCTCGCTCTAACCGGGGGTACAGCCCCACCCTCTGCCTCTGCTCCAACCGGGGGTACAGCCCCACCCTCTGCCTCGCTCTAACCGGGGGTACAGCCCCACCCTCTGCCTCGCTCTAACCGGGGATACAGCCCCACCCTCTGCCTCGCTCTAACCGGGGGTACAGCCCCACCCTCTGCCTCGCTCTAACCGGGGGTACAGCCCCACCCTCTGCCTCGCTCTAACCGGGGGTACAGCCCCACCCTCTGCCTCTGCTCCAACCGGGGGTACAGTCCCACCCTCTGCCTCGCTCTAACCGGGGGTACAGCCCCACCCTCTGCCTCGCTCTAACCGGGGGTACAGCCCCACCCTCTGCCTCGCTCTAACCGGGGGTACAGCCCCACCCTCTGCCTCGCTGTATCCGGGGGTACAGCCCCACCCTCTGCCTCGCTGTTTCCGGGGGTACAGCCCCACCCTCTGCCTCGCTGTATCCGGGGGTACAGCCCCACCCTCTGCCTCGCTGTTTCCGGGGGTACAGCCCCACCCTCTGCCTCGCTGTATCCGGGGGTACAGCCCCACCCTCTGCCTCGCTGTATCCGGGGGTACAGCCCCACCCTCTGCCTCGCTGTATCCGGGGGTACAGCCCCACCCTCTGCCTCGCTCTAACCGGGGGTACAGCCCCACCCTCTGCCTCGCTGTACCTGGGGGTACAGCCCCACCCTCTGCCTCGCTCTAACCAGGGGTACACTCCATTCTATGGGTTCTTCAAATATATAAAATCTCCAATAAAAAGCTGTCAGATTTTGAGTTATGTTTTATATAAAACTTGTATTACTAACATTAATCATACCTAAAGATTCCAGAACAGAACTGAATGTGTTTTTGCTGTGAGTGTGAAGGTAGTGATGTGTCAGCTTTTTATAGAGCAGTAACAAGAGCTTAGGGGGTAATAACAGTTGCAGTCTGTCCGATAACAATGTTCTACAGAATTCCATAGTATAGGAGCTGTTGCGTGTATATCTGTGACTATTACATAATGGCTTATATAAGACCAACATGTGTTTTAGCTTTAGCAAGCCTTAAATTCCTGCCTTATGAACTTAGCTCTCTTTCTACATTCTCTAATATCAGTTCTTGTCCACATTTTTTCCGTTTCTCCCTTCCTGTGTTTATCTTGATCACCTATAACCCAAGTTTTCCTCCCGTATATACCATTTTATCTAATTCTTAGTACATAAACCTCCCCGGTCTCCCATCCTGTTGTTCTTGGTGGCTTCCTGTTTTGATTAATTGTCATGGAAAATATTTTATACACACACACCTACACTCCGGCATAATTGTCAGCAAGCTCACGCTGCTTATTGTAACCAAGCATGATGTGATGTGTTTTATTTGATTTGCAGTGATGGATAGAAGGTCTAGGGCATACTTGCCATCTTTTCCTCGTTGGCTTCAGGGAGATCCCGGGTGAGGTGGGCACGCGGGGGCGGGGCTTGACAAAATGCATCATTTTGGCTCTGCCCCTAAACGATTGTCACAATTTGGGCCAATTACAGCAGGGGGCGGGGCTAAGATTACACAATATTTGCATCATTAACCTTCCCCCCCTCGCTACTTATCTATTGCGGGGGCGAGAACTGGGAGGTTGCCCTGCTCTTCTGGGAGGTCTCCCAGAAATGCGGGAGTCTCCCGGACATTTCGGGAGAGTAGGCAACTGTGCGTTAAAGAAAAGCAGCTAATGAATCTCTAGAGACTGACGTGTCTTTTACATTTCTGTCTCCATTACTGAAGTCATGTTGTCTTACCTGTCAGTCTTTGATTAAATCTTGGTCTCCATGAAAATGGCCACCTTCATAGGCATCAATACATGGACATAGGACATAATTTCTGAACTGTGTCATCATGCCACAGATGGCGAAGCCAACCAGGTCTTGTAGTGGCTCAGCATCAGGGAGAATGCCAGACTCTTCAGGGAGTGAGGGAGATCACCCCTATTTCAGGGAGTCTCCCTGACATTCAGGGAGAGTTGGCAAGTATGGTCTAGGGTCACATGTGGCCTTGGAAGCCTTCACCTGCAGCCCACAGCTAATTCCTGCTTTATTGTCAGATTTATTTCTTATAGCTTGTAAGTGTATCAGATTGCCCTTTACTGATTTATTGGATTTTAGCAGTGGATGTCACTTTCTCTCGCTTTTAACTATGACGGAGCACTGTTAATGAGATAACAGAGATCATACTCTCCTTTCTCAGAATAAGCTGTGGATACACTTTGCAGTGTCAGGAAGCCTAAATAGCGCCTCGATGATGTCACAAGTTCCCAGTGAATTGATTGGCGGAATTCTTATGAAGATTGGTCCAGCCCACAAAAAAATCTGCCTGCACTGTCTACAGACACCAGGGTCAGGGCTGTCAACTCTGTCCCCTTAATTACCTACACGTTCCAGTGAGGCATGTCAGTAGTTAAAAAGGAAGAGGATTTAACGCTGCAACATGCTCATTTTTAAGAGCAAAGCATTTTGGAAAGCCATTTTTGTTTTGTTTTGTTTCTCTTTGGGAAAATTGACATAGTAAATAGAACAATTTTTAGTCAAAGCCCATGTATCATCATCATCAATTCCGTAGCGCTTTACAATTGGGAACAAACATTAATAAAACAATACTGGGTAATGCATACAGACAGAAAGGTAAGAGAACCCTGCTCGCAAGCTTACAGTCTATGTATAATCCTAATTCGTGGTATTTCAGGAAAAAATGAATGTTGGCAATAGACCTCCACCCCCCACACGTAGCAGAACTTGCAGGGCTCCGGTGCCTTGTGGCTTTTGAGCTATTTGCCCCCACTAGTGCTGGCAACTGTTTCTTCTCCAGACATGAAGGCTGGAGAAGCCTGAAAGCACACAGACAGCAAAGAACAATGCCGACCCAGCCGATTGGACAAGACCCTCTAATTGGCTTGGTTGACAAGCGTTCAGCACAGCCTGTGTCCAATCTAACTTCTCCAGGCTATTATGTATGGAACAAGCGGCGCCACTAGTGATGGTGAGCTCCTGATCCGTACCAAGACCCCCACCCCCGCAGTTCTAGCTGTGATAGGCACTAGATTTAGTGAACCTGAAGATTCTATATTCTGCCTTCAATGCTATTTATAAAGCCATCATGGAAGTGATTGTAATAAATGTTCTCCTGCAGCTGGAAGAGACGCAGGGTGTATACCTCAGATTTAGAGGGATGTCAGTCTAGCGCTCTATCTGTATTTATTACAACCTACTTGGAAGCCAACCGGAGTTATATGTGCAGTTCCTGAGATGTTAATCCCACACGTGCCTTTATCTGCATTTCACCCCACTCAGTCTGTGCTTAAACCACATTCCTGATTTTATGGCTGGCTTTTTTTTCCATTTCTAATTTTTTTAATACTTTTAACTATTTGTTAGTCTCCCACAATTATTGTGTAATTACCCTACTTATACTTACATAGGCATTCCTGAAACCATCCAGCTCTTTTGCTGTTGGTCCAAGGTTTAAGACACTTAACATACCGTTCAACAAACCATACTCTGATACAAATGGAAGCACCAGGGTGGTGCGGGTGGTGCCGTCGCCCAGGGTGCAAGGCCAAGGGGGCGCAGCAGCCGCCCGCTACCTGCCTCCATACCTTCAGCCCTTAAGTTCCGCTTAAGGGCTGAAGAGAGAGAGATATTAACTTACAAGAGTTTGGTGCTTCTGCCCTTAAGTTCCGCAGAGGAACGCATGTGCGTTCCATTGACAGGAAGTTCGGCATTTGGAACGCAAATTTGCGCTCCAAATACCGAACTTCCTGTCAGTGGAACGCATGCGGAACTTAAGGGCAGAAGCTCCAAACTCTTGTAAGTCAATCTGTCAATCTCTCTCTCTCTCTCGTTTTTAAAACAAATTTCATTATATGAAGTAAATTCATAATATTAAAAGGATTTCAACTACATCTGCCGCAATGTTTGTTTGAGAGACAAGGATAAGACATGACAATTTTGTCACAATATATTAAACTAACTTAAACCTACACATACTGCAGTATTTGAGTTACAATGAGGCATTATATGAATAAGTCAGACAATTTAGTATCACAATTCGAATTAAGTATATGTGAACCCCCTTTAAATTCATGCCCAGTACAGTTTATGTAAAATAAATATATAATATATATATACTTTATAAAACAGCTAAACTTATGAATTTCTTACGCACTGCTGTACAGAGAACTCATTTACATCAGTACCTGCCCCATTGGGGCTTACAGTCTAAATTCCTTAACACACAGACAGACAGTTTTGCTGTTCTTATTTGAGTATTAAGTGCATAAAATATTAGAATACCTATCGCTATATATTTTTGGCATACTTTAAATGGTCATTAGGGCAGACAGCCGGTTGTTAATTTATTGGAATCCCACCACTCTGTGTGTGTATGTATGTATGTATGTATGTATGTATGTATGTATGTATGTATATATATATATATATATATATATATATATATATAAATTCTTTCAGTAAAGTGCTAGCCACACCCACACATTAGGTTGGCCACACCCACTTAGATGGGGGGCGCCGGTGCCCTGTCTCGCCTAGGGCACTAAAATGTCTAGTTACGGCACTGGGACGCACACATTTTTATACACAAACACCAAAACGCACAAAGACTAATAATAACACACAGCATCAACATGATTATGATATATCCGAATAGTCCGATGGACACACGTTTGGTAATCAGTAAAGATGTAAATCGTTAAATATCTATATATTGGACCCACAAGAAAGACCATGTGAAAATGTAAAGTGGTACCTGGGAACACAACATAGGGTGACCCATTATGGAAGTTCAGAGATCTAGGAGGCCCTTATACCAATTCACCCAAATACAAAACCTTATTATGAGGTGTGTACATCCGGCTCTCCTGATGTTGTGGAACTGCTAATCCCAGCATGTCACGACAACCTGAAGGATTTGTAGTTCTGCAATATCTGGATTTTAAATTTAACACTGGTGCAATTCACACAGATATTAGAAGACCGATCAAGATCACATTAGTGCCCCTGTCGTTTCCATTGAAAAACATGGGGGGTAAGTTTTAGCACCGACCTGGGGGCAGCTATGGATTATCATATGACATTTTGGCTAGTATGTATAAAACGATGACATGGGAACAACTAGCATAGTATAAAAATAATTCTTTATAAATGTAATATCAGACTAATAGATGCTGAGAGACGGAATCTGGACAGACTTGATTGGTCAAGGTTTGGTTATATTGAGTCTTCACTACAACTCCCATAATCCTCTTCTGATTCAAATCCGGTCAAGGCTACTAACTCTAGGCCTGACGGCTCTGGTACACACCACCAATTTCCAGCAGTTCTGCACGCTTGTTTTTGGAGATTATATTGTTTTGTTAATATTGTTTTAACTTACATCACAGCCTGATATTATAACATAATTTCTAAAGAATTATTTTTATACTAATATAGTTACTCCTGTGTGTGCATGTGTGATACATATAGATAGATATGTTCTACACAAGTATCTGTCTAAATATGGGAGAAGTTTATCTTGTTACACAGTATATTTGGGAGCATGAGGATTGCTGTGCACTCATGTATACTTGGAGTGAGGTATTTGCTGAACAGTCTGTTGGAGAGTGCTTCAGAGCAGATATGAGTGGTCAGGCGTTAGATCATGTGTGGAGTGCCCATGGTAGTATTGCTCTGCCACTGCCCTGCTGGGATGACCCTTTGTGACCTAAACTTGTAGAACTTCCAGACAATAAAAAAAAAATGTCATTGCCAGACAATGAGACATTGAGGACTATGAACAATTTAAGCACAAATCGAACAATGAAACGGTTTAGCAATCCAATATTTTTGGATTCCAATCCTTCCTCATAAAATGAATGATCAGGCACATTGTAGTATCGATTCAGTGTGAATGGAATGAGTACTATACATCCTCCATTCTGATCGTTTTCATAAAAACTAGTTATTTGAGGTTTAATCATCACCGGCAGCTATTTATATAGCGCCACTTATTCCGCAGCACAGTACTCACTCACATCAGTCCCTGCCCCATTGGAGCTTGCAGTCTAAATTCCCTAACATACACACACAGACAAAAAGAGAGACTAAGGTCAATTTGATAGCAGCCAATTAGCCTACTAGTATGTTTTTGGAGCGTGGGAGGAAATCCACACAGACATGGGGAGAACATACAAACTCCACACAGATAAGGACATGGTCGGGAATTGAACTCATGAGCTCAGTGCTGTGAGGCAGAAGTGCTAACCACTAAGCCACCGTGCTGCCCTATTCATTTCCCCTCTAGATTTGCTGCATAATAGATTTTTTCAAACACCATTTTTATATTTTACAATTTGATCAAAACCAAATTGATATTGCTGTTTTGAGTTTTGGTATAGCTTCTACATATAACATTTTTATGTGGGCCTGATCCTGGACATATAGGTGCAAATTTGGTAACTTTCTACGAAATTGGCCAAATAAGCAATTACTGTATTTTCCTTTCTATACTGTAGTCTATGTCACAGTCCCTGTCACAGCAGGACTTACAATCTAATTATCCTACTATAGATCAACAAACACACGGGCCATTGTATTCAGAAGCCAGATGACCTTTGGCTGGATCACGTAGAAATAGCTTATTGTAGAAATTTATTTCAATTAGTTGTACTGATTTATTGATGCTGTATTAGAAATGTACTGATATCTGATACAATAGGCAAATGTTGTAGGAAATTTGTTTTGAAACTTCTAAGTATGTCATGATTTGGTTTTGTAACTTTTCTAGAGGAAATCCCAATTACGCTAATTAGACTTTTTTCATCTGTGAGTGACCAGCACTTTAATACACAGCAGGGGGTAGTAGTTACCTGTATTCTGTGTTGTTAAAAAAGATAGAGGAACTACATGAATAATGTAAACCGCAAGTGATTTGGAAACTCAGACTGATGTGAAATTTGTAAGTTAAATGCAAGATTAGAGAATATGTTATATCCTGATGGTGAACATTCAATGTAAAATCTCAGACATTTCGGTGCCAGCGAGAATCAGGGAGCTGGGCTACCGCCATGCCAACATGAGTGTCAGAATCTGTATAAAAAGAGCTCTGTTTTACCAAGTAATGTATCATTCTATCTGTAACTTCTGGATGATCACTAGTACCTCAAACTGGTGTGTAGAAGTCCATTAACAATAAAAGATCACTGCTTGAAGATTCTGCATGAGACTTGTCCTGTGTTGAATCCAGCATCTGTGTCAATGCTTTGCCCGCTACCCAGCAGTCCTCATCCATAGGAATCGGTCAGGAGGTACCAGCCAGCCCACAGCAAAGAGGCATTGGAGCAGCTATACTAGCTACCCCAGAAGTAAGTGGTTCTGGGCAGGGCCATCTTAACAACATTATGGGCCCCCGGGCAAAGCAGTGCACCGGGGCCCCTAGATATAGATATATCGATGGATACAGATACAGATATAGATATATAGAGATAGAGATAGATAGATGTACTTGCTCAGTGACCCTTGTATGTTTTTTTTGCAGGTTTTTTTCTTTTGCAGGATTATTTATTCTCATTAAGAGCCGTGCCTATGGGGCCCCCTTGCCCCTGGGGCCCCCTGGCAGCTGCCCATTGTGCCCAATGGAAAAGATTGCCCTGGTTCTGGGTGCTGCAAAGGAGCCCAATGGTGGCAGCTGAATTCTCCTACAACTATTAGGCAGTTGGCATTCTGATTCGGCAAGTGTCTGGTGGCAAGGTGACACCAGTAGAAGTGGCCAGTAACTGACCTTTGTGGGGAGAACAAACAACCTCCAAGCACATAAAGCATATTTGCATGGAATTAAGTTAATGTGGTCATGCATGTATTTATCTTACAAATATGAGAAGGGGACAATCCCTCTAGACCCCTCAACGTGCTCTTCTAATTCTAGAATACAGAGATACTATTTCTTGCAAGAAAGGCATCACATCACTTTTTAAGTGCTGTTAATTTGCCACCCCCACCTCATGTGGAAAGGAATTCCACACCATGGTACAGAAACATTCATTAGACAAATCTTTGTCTTGAACTTGGCTATGTAAATAAATATTAATTAATTACTTTTACTGTGCCTATTTTCCAAGGTAGACAGATCTAGCTTTTCTAGCTGCTATTTATAATGTGACCGTCTCTTTATTAACAAGGTTGTCTGCTATGAACCCTCTCGAGTTTCACTATGTATTTGTAACAGTCATACCATAACTTTGTTTCCATTATGTGCACTTATTCTGATTTTTATGCATCCCAGGATTTTATTCACCTTTGCAGCCACTGCCTGGCACTGAGTGCTGCTACTTACTTATGTAACTAGTATTCCTAAGTATTCTAGTTATTACCACGATCTAGCTACATAACCCTATATTAATCTCCATTACATTTCCTGTTTATATAATAAACAGCACTGTGAGCATCCTGTAATACCCCTCAGTATTCATAACTGTTTTATAATAGATAGCAATGGACTTCACCCTTTTGACTTTTTTGTACATTTACAACAGGGAATACCTGGTACATTAACCCATCCCCATGCAACGCATATAATATTGAGTATCATCATCATCATCATTTATTTATATAGCGCCACTGATTCCGTAGCGCTGTACAGAGAACTCATTCACATCAGTCCCTGCCCCATTGGGGCTTACAGTCTTAATTCCCTAACATACACACAAAGACAGAGAGAAAAATAGACTATGGTCAATTTTGATAGCAGCCAATTAACCTACTAGTATGTTTTTGGAGTGTGGGAGGAAACCGGAGCACCCAGAAGAAACCCATGCAAACACAGGGAGAACATACAAACTCCACACAGATAAGGCCACGGTCGGGAATTGAACTCATGATCCTAGCGTTGAGAGGCAGAGGTGCTAACCACTGAGCCACCGTGCTGCCCATGCATATTAACAACACTTGTCTATTACAACACTTGTCTATTATAACATTAAGAAAGTTCCCATTTGGGTAGTGATGGCATTGCCCCGACTAATAATTATAGCAACCAGATAGTGTAATTAATTCCAGCATTACAATAAATCTTGTTACTTGGTAAAAAAACAAAATCAAAAACTAAAGACATTAACAAGTAAAATAAGGTATAACAAAAAGGAAAAAAAGCTTAAGCAACTCATGGGACAGTCTTCTGAAAAGTGAAATGCCAAGTTAGGGGAATTATGAGCCACATCTAGCTGCAGTAAAGGCTGGCACCACCTTATTTAAGGGTGGGTTGTCGCTATAGCTAAGATAGTATTTGCACATTGCCATCTCCGGACTGACTGTTTCTGTTTATGCCAGGCTGAAGGAACATGACTTTCTTATGGTGGGCAGTCGTGTTGCGCCTTTGGCACTAAGGAAGATGATGAGTGTGTTAAAAAAAAAAAAGAGGGCTAAGTGATTCTGGTGCAAGCGGAGAGATGGTCTATTCCATACTTTATATCTAGAGCAGGGTTGGACAACCCCTATCTCACTAGCCGTGAACTAAAATCATAGCATGCTGGAACTAAAAGTCCCAGCATGCTATGTCTTATACCTCTATAACAGCTGACACATGTTGCTTAATCTGCAGTAGAGGAACAAGCTGAGCTTTATAGTGGTCAGTATAAGATAATGAAGGATAGGTTGGGAGCACAGCAACAAGAGGGATTATCACTTAATGATGTCTTATTAAAGAAGTACAGAAAGGATACAGCTGACAGGCAGCAATTTGTACTTTGCAAAATCAGCAGTGAGACAAGATTTCCTCAAGTGGCGCCGACAGGAGAGAAGACAGATATAGTAGATGGTGTTTGAGGATATTCCCAAGCCAGACAGCTCTAGGGAGGATGGCATTTAAAGGGATTAAAGGATGCACGTATACACTCCAGCAGTCCACACACACTCACAATTCACAGACATAAACTTTTGTTTGTGATCCTTTCTCAAGGCAAACAAAGGATTTTTCGAGGGCATCAAAGAGCAGGCAGATGAATTCATGGCTGACATACCACTGTTCCTTTTTGTCAACTGTCAGATTAAACTTTTAGGGCCTGAGTCATTAAGGAGAGCAAAGCATAAAGCAGGAGTAGATTGCACTTGGGCAAAACCATGTTTCATTGGAGGGAGAGGTAAAATGAAAATTTAAGGACAGTATTTGTGTGTTAGATTAAAAAACAGCCAGTATTTAACTAAATAATAAACTCATTTGCACCCCTTGCACTGTAACATGGTTTGTCCCAGAGAAGATTTACACCTTGTTTTTACCTTACTCTCCTTAATGACTCAGGCCCTTAGTGTATACAGACAGAAAGTACCTGCTTTATATACACACACACACACACACACACACACACACACACACACACACACACACACACACACACACACACACACACACACACACACACACACACACACACACACACACACACACACACACACACACACACGTATAGGAATCCTGCCCTGGTAGAGTTCTTTTAAAATAAAATGGTTTAAATGGAAGAGCTATGCATCAGCCTTGTGGTCATAAGCAGTACTGCAGTTTTTAGTTGCCATTTACAGCTTGGCTTAGGGGGGATTCCATGTGCTTTTAATGCCCCCCGCATAATTGTTTTTCACTGTGTATAGACATATTGCAGACAATACTGATGTGAGAGATAAATAAAAATAAATAGCTCAGAAGAAATTGCTCAAGTTTAAGGAAAAAATGTACATTTGGAGAATTTAGGTACATTTGCACCTTATTATTATTTATTAATATTAACTTTTAGACAGCTGTATATTGAGAATGTTTAATCAGTCGCATGATTCCCTGGCCCCGCACAGACCGGCATACTTTTGCACATGTAAAGTTGACCACACACAGCTGATCCTGCAGTATATAGATTACAGGTTCTAGATCTACTTTGCATTACATTTGCTATATATAAGATGGTAAAAGAGGTGCCGCTACTAGCTTTAAATTCTTTGTTTCTGTTTATATTTCCCTTTCCCTCTGACCTGCAGAAAAGTTTTTCCACACACACTAAGAATTTAGTAGGTCAGTGTATAACTCTGCCCAGCAGGTGGCGCTGCAGCTTGGTTTTATTTTTTCCACACACAGACAGACTAACACACGCCACTAGACATTTATATTATAGATAGATATATGTGTGTGTGTATATACACTAATACCATTTAATAAAATACAAAGATATAGTGAAGCAAAGCTATTCACCTCTTCCATGTCTAATATACATAGTCCTACAAGTAATACACACAGACAATGGGACACACAGTCATACACACAGGGAACAGATATATGGCTCTATCACTACAGTAGTAAAATGTTTACCTGCCTGTATAATTAGATGAACGCTGAGCATGGCATGTGGAAGAAATAAACAGGAGAGCTTCAGGTTTTGCTCACTCTGCTGAGAAGTTCCTAAATAGACTTCCCCAGAACAACAGTTTCAGGTGAATTAAATGGTATATTACAGTGTGTCTCTATTACTGACTGGATTACATCCAGTGGCAGACATTTTTTTGGAGACCAAAGTGCATTAGATTTTAGACAAATAGCTCACCTACTATGGCGTCTGCATTGAAGACAAATTTGTTTGCAAATATTGATTACCAAGTAGTGGGTAGAAGTGCCTGTATGATGTGTTATTAAAATAGAGAAAACCAAGAGAGCACAGATTATGTGCAAAGATTATGTATAAGTTATGTGCAATGATGATACTACATACTTTTTTTTTTTTTATTTAAATAAACCTCTTCACTGATTTTTACTCCTATTAAGTGATGGGAGTTTTTTCTTGTTCTTCACAGTTGCCTATAGCAGTGTTGGCTAACCTGTGACACTCCAGGTGTTGTGAAACTACAAGTCCCAGCATACCCTTCCAGCAATAAGCTGCTATATATTGGCAAAGCATGCTGGGACATGTAGTTTCACAACACCTGGAGTGTCACAGGTTAGCCTACACTGGCCTATAGCTTACTATTGGGTTGGTAGGAGCACAACAGTCAGGACTATTCTTATTTGTGTGTGTGTGTATAATTAGATAGATATAGATAGATAGATATATTTTATACACACACACACAAATAAAAATAGTCCTGACTGTTGTGCTCCTACCAACCCAATACTAATCAATATATATATATATATATATATATATATACACACACACATATTATGTGTGCGTTTATATAACATTGTTTCGTAATGTCTTTATCCCTGGGGGATCTGAATACACATGAGTTGACATCTTTTTGCTGTAAATAAGAATTCAGTCGAGCGTATTCAAAGAATTTGTTCATGCTGCTTCCTAAACTGAGCACGATATGCACAGACTGCTGTGAACATCATGCAGGCGTTGGGATCCTTGATCTTGGTTCCTCAGAGTGACCATATAATTAGCACCTAAGCCACACACATGCATGCTCAATGTTCCATTATTTTGCGACTTCTACTGACTTTCATCTGAACAGTTTCCTCACATGCTGTTCCATTTTGCAGCGCTGTATCTGCCCATCTGAACAAGCCCAAGGGGTGTATGATGTGAGCAAATTGTGTAGAAAATGTTTCCTTTTCCAGATGGTCATGTGATAACACTGTTTAAATGCAGCCATGTATTTTATGATTCTCTTTGGCCCATTATAAGTTACGTCATCCCCTAACTAACACAGTGGTGTAATTTGTGCTTTTGTGAAGAGCAAAACAGGTAACAATTTGTTAAACTCTTTAGAATCTATCTGTAGCCTAAACACAGTCATGCCATTGCTGAGGTGTGAGGCACTAAGTGCCTCGTGTCTCAATGATGCCACCAGTATCTTGTAAATTGATAGGCTGAATATTGGTTCCGCCCACAAAATGGCTGCATCCACTGTGTATAGACAACAGGGGCACTTTAACTTAATTTTTTTCTTACATATATATGTTAAAAAGCAGATTGATGACAATTCAGCAGGAAAGTGCTGCGTGTTTGGACATGGTGTTCTGTTGCTATCAATCTTGTCCTGATAAGCAAGGTCATGGCAAATTGACAGAGAAATACACAAACATGGTGAGTCCCAGGCTATTTGCTTCATCAGCAGTAAAAAAAACAACATCTTCACATTCACCCAGTGACAGCCAGAGCCGTCCTTAGTACTTGGCAGTGTGTGTGGTGGCTTGGCCCTGCTGATTAACTTATGATTTGTTTCTTTCTAGCATCAAAAATCTATTTACATTCTCTTTAAATACTAAAGATAAAATGCTTATTGTTTCTTGGTTTCTAAACTCTAAATATGACAAGCTCAGCCTACATTTAGCAGGAGTACAGATCAATTTCAATATGAAAATGCTGACATCTTCATCTACACAGACTTCTCTGTGGAGCTTCAGGAGGAGAGAAGATGATTTGCTGAAGTGAGTCAGTGACTCCAATATGTGCGTGGACTATTCAATTGTCGATGCTGCTAGTCTTGGCTGTCAGGATGGTGGGACAAACCCCCAAAATCAGGATTGTCCTGCCTAATTCGGGGCCAGTGGGAGGTATACATCCCCATTCTGTTGGAGCAGTTTATGTTATGTTGCAGGACTATAAGATATTACATGCGGACATTCTTGAGGGTTTTCGATATTACTGCTAAGTATAGCATAACGTACAGGATTCTGTATGTTTCTTAGTTTAACAGTATGGGGTAAATGTATCAAGCTGAGAGTTTTCCGGCGGGTTTGAAAAGTGGAGATGTTGCCTATAGCAACCAATCAGATTCTAGCTATCATTTTGTAGAATGTACTAAATAAATGATAGCTAGAATCTGATTGGTTTTTCAAACCCACCGGAAAACTCTCAGCTTGATACATTTATCCCTAAGACTCTTAAGGTGAGCGACAAGATGCAAGGCAGGTTAAGTTGTTACTCAGGTCTGATGTTTGCTCTCCCCACATGTCTATTTCATTTTTTTCAATTCCCTGATATATTTTACCCACTTATCTCCATTTTTAACGTGCACAAATTATTAGCAATATGTGTAGAGTTCAGTACAAAAATCCACATGTGTCAAGATGTGTTGTATATGGTTCTTAATTGTGCATCTTCTTCTTTACTCTCTGATTTAGAGCCTCCCACCTTAAAATAATCTCCTGGAATGTCAGGGGCCTTTATGATAAATTTAAGAAAAGTTTAGTATTTGACTACTTTAAGAGGTGCTCCCCTGATAATATACTACTACAGGAGACATATTTGGTAGCTAGGAGGCTCTTGGCACTAAGGCAGCGGTTCCCAAAGTGTGCGCCGCGGCTCCCTGGGGTGCCGCGGTGCTGTCAAAGGGGTGCCGCGGGCCAGCCATAGAAAAAACAGACAACACAAAAACGTACCAATCCGCGCGGCGCCGGGACCCAGCATCCTCCTCTCTCACGCAGCTTGTCACTGAATATCGACATTCAGTGACAAGCTGCGTGAGAGAGGTGGATGCTGGGTCCCGGCGCCGCACGGATTGGTAAGTTTTTGTGTTTGTTTTTTCTATGGCTGTCGCGTGGCAGAGGGGGCAGAGTGAGTGGAAGCGTGAGAGAGGGCAGAGGAGGGGGACAGCGTGAGAGAGGGCAGAGGATGGGGGACAGTGTGACAGAGGAGAGGGCAGAGGAGGGGGACAGCATGACAGAGGAGGAGGACAGCATGACAGAGGAGGAGGACAGCGTGAGAGAGGGCAGAGGAGGGGCACAGCGTGACAGAGGAGGGGGACAGCGTGAGGGGGCAGCGTGAGAGGGCAGAGGAGGGGGACAGCGTGACAAAGGAGGGGGGCAGCGTGAGAGGGCAGAGGGGGCAGTGTGAGAGAGGGCAGAGGGGGCAGCGTGAGAGGGCAGAGGGGACAGCATGAGAGAGGGCAGAGGGGGGAGCGTGAGAGGGCAGTGTGTCTGGATGCAGAGGGGGCAGAGTGTCTGGATGCAGAGGGGGCAGAGTGTCTGGATGCAGAGGGGGCAGTGTGTCTGGGGGCAGAGTGTCTGGATGCAGAGGGGGCAGAGTGTCTGGATGCAGAGTGTCTGGATGCAGAGGGGGTAGAGTGTTTGGATGCAGAGGGGCCATTGTTTCTGGATGCAGAGGGGGCAGAGTGTCTGGATGCAGAGGGGGCAGAGTGTCTGAATGCAGAGGGGGCATTTTTGCATACAACTAAATAAGTATTTCTGTCCTGACCTAAATACTTATTACAATTTTTTGACCCAACTACTTCTAAAACAGGACTGCTCAGTAATTATTTTGGAGGGGTGCCTTAAAAAAATTATGGAGACTCTAAGGGTGCCACAAACTGCAAAAGTTTGGGAACCACTGCACTAAGGCAATCCTTGGAAGTTGTTATAATGGCAACTACTTTTCATGCTGTGTGAAAGAGGAATTTCAATTCTGATACACAAATTAATTAACTTATATTGATTTAAAAGGCATATACAGTCTCCTAAAATGTTATCCCGGTGGGAGACTGCAGACCAATCTGTACATATACAGATACTGAGTATTTAATCATCATCATCATCAGCTATTTATATAGCGCCACTAATTCTGCAGCGCTGTACAGAGAACTCACTCACATCAGTCCCTGCCCCATTGGAGTTTACAATGTAAATTCTCTAACATACACACACAGCCAGAGACTAGGGTCAATTTGATAGCAGCCAATTAACCTACCAGTATGTTTTTCGAGTGTAGGAGGAAACCCACACAAACACATGGAGAACATACAAACAGATAAGGCCATGGCCGGGAATCGACCCCAGCTCTGTGATGCAGAAGTGCTAACCACTAAGCCACCATTCTGCCTACTCGTATAATCGAACTACTAGTATTGTAAACATATAGGGCCTGAGTCATTAAGGAGAGTAAAGCATAAAAAAGGAGTAACTTTGCACGTGGGCAAAACCATGTTGCATTGGAAGGGGAGGTACATGTAAAATGTGTGGTACAGATTTATTGTTGGGGTAGGGCATATCCTAGATCAAATGTAAATTTCAGTCTAAAAATAAAGCTATCAAGTATTTGTATGAAAAAACAGCCAGTATTTACCGTAACTTATGTGCAAACTAATAAACTAATTTGCCCCCCCTGCATTGTAACATGGTTTGTTCAGGAACAAACTTACTCCTTTTCTTTGGTTTGCTCTCCTTAATGACTCCGGCCCATAGAGCCTGATTCAAGTCTGCACTCAAAATGTCCGTATTCTCCATGTTTTAAAAGGGCACACAACTATTGTGTATTTCTGCTCCTATTCAAATCCACACGTTTCTTAAGATACGTTATGATGTGAATACGGTAGTAATTAAGTTACGTTAAATAATTCCACTGTTAGCGTGTATATGCACCCAATGTATTTGTGTTTTGGTTTTTTTGCGCAAATGCACTATTTTTCACTAGTGTGCATACTTGTATTTGCTTAATTACCCTCGTTAGTTCTAACACACTGCTGCCCCGTGACAAGTAATTAATATTAACCCTTTCACTGCATTACCTGTTCACACTTGCACTATTCAATGCTAACAGTTGCCCCTTTATTGTAGCCTTTACTATAAAATATATCACATTATTACAAATTTGGATTTAAAGAATTAAACAAACACACAACTTTTTAAAATAGAACTTTTGATATAATATAAAAAAAAACAATATAGTAACATAATAATAAATAAAAAATAAACATGAATATTTGTTTTCTATGTACTTTTTTTTAGTTTCCTCAAAATTAAAGGCAGGGGGATCCTCTCATCCTCATGCTGTACATCTGGGGAGGGGGGGGGGGGATCATAATCTGAGAGGTAATGCCATTTTGGTTATCCCTATCATCTGGTATGATGGCTGACGGTTCTCCCCGGATATAGGTCTAGTAACTGGAATATGAGATATTAACCAGGAAAAGCTCAAGGGTCGTGGGTCTGAAACAATCAGAATAACCAGGCACAAGCCAAGAGTCAGGACAGGTTGCAAGCATGGAGAACCAATAAACAGGCAGAAGACAGGGGCAACCAGCAAGCAGCAGGGTCCAGTACAAGCCAAGGTCACAACAAGTATCTGTCAGATTACAGGCAGAGTATTCACAGGGATATTATATAAATAATTGATGATGAGCAGGTCAGCAAGTGTATAAACAGAAGCTATATCCAGCAAGGAGGCTAAGCCCTCCCTGCCTTATATACCCTCACTGACCAATGAGAGGCCAGTGCTCCAACTAGCATAATTACCTCCTCAGGAGGCTATTAATTAATGTGCACAGAATGTGCATGAGTCCGTCTGTCAGTTGCCGAGACGTGGCACTGATTAGAGAAGCGTCCCGGCTGTTGCCCAGGCGATGGCTGGGACGGAGAAGAGGGAAGTGACGTCCCGGTCGCCATAGCGACGGCTGGGACACGGCCTGATTGAAAACAATGAGCCGCGACAGCACTGGCAATAACCGCATGTGTGTGGACACGCCCTTACTGTTCATGGTCTGCGTTAGTCGGCTCCTTCCCCCTCCGTTCTACCTCTCAAGTTGTAAGTGTCAGATATGTGCGGATATAAATTCTGTGAAATTGTGTTCATTTGCAGAAGTTTCGTTTCTGGGCCTGTGCGGTTTGAAGTCACGCTGGATATGGTACACAAATGGGCATAGGTCCGGGCATGGATCAGGCCCATACTCTCTATCATCCTCTCATCCTGATTAAACTGGGGTTGTGCCATGTAAATCAACAGTAATTGATTTTAAACCCTTAGGCACTAAGTAAAACTATATATCACATCTCGATCCCACGTTGTAATTTCCCTAGATGCAGCTAAGGTACTTGATTCATTGGAGGGGGAAATCCTATGGGCAACTTCAGCCAAGTTTAATATTGGACCTGTGCCTGGAAGATTCGGACTCCTCCCGGACATGTGCCATGTCTGAGGGATTTGTTGATTTCTCAGAACTACAAATGTTTTGGGACAAATCAATTTTTTCCCCCTTAGATTTGAGTAAGAAACATGAGATTTTAGTCCCTCTGCCCAATGAAATTTTGATATTTGATAATTAAGGGCCTGATTCATTAAGGATCTTAACTTAAGAAACTTCTTATTTAAGTCTCCTGGACAAAACCATGTTACAATGCAAGGGGTGCAAATTAGTATTCTGTTTTGCACATAAGTTAAATACTGACTGTTTTTTCATGTAACACAGAAATACTTGATAGCTTATTTGTACACTGAAATTTAAAGTTGATATTTGTGTGCTACATGAAAAAACAGCCAGTATTTAACTTATGTGCAAAACAGAATACTAATTTGCAACCCTTGCATTGTAACATGGTTTTGTCCAGGAGACTGAAATAAGAAGTTTCACAAGTTAAGATCCTTAATGAATCAGGCCCTAAGTTAGCAAGGTATAGTGAGTGATCATCTGGGTGATCGGGTGTCTTACCCTTCCTAATTATTATCTTTACTTTCTTTATTCACAACTGCAGAATGCTCATGGTTTAGTAGCACCTAGCGCCTGACTCATTAAGGAACGTTTCTGCCAACTTTGAGTGCATTGTCCGCTAAATCAGTCTGCACATGCTCAGAACTGGACGATACATAACAGAAAGCAGCCAAGTCCAAGTCATCTTCCAGCGCAAACGACACTTACTACAGCCTTGGATTTCAGGGAGGGAACAGGGTGGGGAACGGATGGATGCACATAGGCAATGTACAGTAAGGGCGTTCCGTGCAGCTACATCCATGTCAGACTCAGGCGCACACAGAAGTGCGCTGGTCTTCTGCCGTATCTGTTGCTCCAGGCAGAGGTCTAGTCTAAGCCCTGAGTCCTAGTTATGTCAGTATTGTATGTATGCTATAACATGTGTATGCAATCAGCAGCAACTGTAAAAATATCTGTTATGTAGAATAGACATTAAGTACATATTAGTAAATGTTTTTCAAGAAAAAATAAAAAAAAAACATTTTTTCCATGTATAATCATAAATGATTATAATATTGACATTAATGGAATATATATATTTTTTTGTGCATTCTTTTGAGTTTTTATAATCCACTTAGGTGTTGTACGTACCCTGCAGTGTCTGGTCTCTAAAAATGAAAAGTAGAGTTGTTGCCCATAGCAACCATTTACTAGCTATCATTTATTTATTACATTCTAGAAAATGACAGAATCTGATTGGTTGCTATGAGCAACACCTCCACTTTTCCGTTTTGGAGGTATTATAAATCTACCCACAGATGTTTTTACAGTTGCATTATGTTTTACGGGCCCAAATTTCCACTTCTTGATATTGTTTTGGACATTTCTGGCCTTGAACTAAATCTGAGTAGAGGCTATCAGAACCATAAGTTGCCTTTGCCTATCCTTGGTATTTTGCCTTTTGTGTGACTCCATTTGTAAAGTTTAACGGTAGATGAGAAGATGACCTCCGGCCACATAACATTGATGAATGGGACCATATTTTCCTTCTGCCTAAGAAAAAAGTCTCTGTTCTTCGACAAATCACTTGTTGCAACTCTTTATTACATAGAATGTATTATACTCCCTCTTAACTAATACAATTGGTGATTACACCTACTGCCTGATGGGATGTGAAGGCACTTTCACAGGTTCTTGGGCTTTCCAGTAATACAAATATTTTGTGACTTTTTGCATTTTCCAGCACTGTAACACATATTCCAATAATAGCTGGTCACAAATGTGGGCCTCTAAGTCTAATTCGCTCTTCCACCTCACCACTCTTTTTTTCCTCGTTTATGGGTGTACATATAGAGTGATTTGTTGCAAGCGTCAGCTGCCTCCTGACCTAAAGCGATGGAAAATAATAAACCAATCCTCTAACACATACACTGCAAATATTTGAATAGAACGGAGCCTAGAAATATTAGCGCCTGGGGCAAGGAAGAAATCTCACACACCCTTATACTCAACTTTAAGAAAATGAGCCTAAAATATTCATTTCTCTTCAGCTTTGTTGACGCTGCAGAAATCTGCACTTGATTTACTGAATCTTACACAATGATATAGTATATTACTGGCCCAGATATCCTTCCTGCCCCACCTGTACAGCAGCCATGTACTGGATGCTGATAGTCCTGCAGAAGAGGTATCTCTATGATCTGATGGTCTCCCAGGGGGTAAACGTTTCATCCCCAGTTGCTGGAATTATATAACACTGCAGTTCTTATTGGATTTATGGCAGCCACTTTGAATCCGTTACGATTACATTACTTAAATCGATGTAAATGTAGAGTGATATGTTGGAACCGATCCTAAGCAATATAATATAATAAATGCCCCCGCTCCCCTATCACTGAACACACTGCAAATGTTTGTATGTGTGAATAGAACAGAGCCAACTTTCTTCCTCCCATTCAGAAGATCCCAGAGTGGAGGTTAAGTACAGGTGCGGAGGGGGAGCAGGGTACGCGCGTCATTTGGCCCTTCCCATGCGCAGAACAGCTGTAATTGCGTAATTTTGCAGTGAGTGGCTAAAATGTCACAATTTGCCAGGACGGGGGCTGGGTGCAGGAGACTGGCCTGCTCTCTTGGGAGTCTGAGAGACCTACCTGGAATTCAGGAGTCATCCTAGAGGATGGGCAAGTAAGCCTTCAACTTTGTGCCGTGCTCCTCTCACACACTACTTATGGCCCTGGAGTGAAGGATACCCTCGTTCACCCATTTTATTTTGAAATAATTCACTCACCAGTTGATCTAAAATCTGATTCCCACTGTCTCTGTGTCAATAAACTTTAAAATATATTAATGGCAATGTATAGAGAAATCTATCTTCCTCATTTATCAAGTTAGCGTGCTGTATACTTTTGTGCCTGACCCATTTTCCACTCCCTTCTTCCCTTCTGTACCCCTTCTGGACCCGTGGCCTTGTTGTATTAAGAAAGGTCAAAAAGAACCTTTAAAAAAAATGACAGATTACTTTATGTGACATCAATTAATATATGTCAGGTTTTATGAACCCACCAGAACTGAAGATATTGTAAGTGCTTGTTCTATGGAATATTTTTTTTTTCCATGCAAACATAAAAAAAATATTCTTACTCGAGTGCTATTGAAAAGCACAATAGAAAAATCTGTATAGACACACTAGTGGAATAATACAGTAGACAATTGTTCTCTGCTAGCTAAAATGTCAAATATCTTACATTCTGTCTGTGTGTGGGAATTTAAGGCATAATGCTTTCCGGGGTAAATTATGTAGGGATGGAGATGGTGGTCAGAGAGAGGAAAAGGTGAATTGTTGAAGTCAGAGACAGTACCAAGGTGAGAAAAGACCAAACCAAGTGAGTGGTCACTACTGTGGGAGGAAGGGGAAGTCCATTGAGAGACACCAAGGAAGGGGGAGAGGAAGAAGAGCTTCGAAGCAGCAGGGTCTGAGGGATTGTCTATAGGCAGATGACCGCCAACAGCTTATCTGTTGGAGTTCCACAAGGATCGTTCTTGGCCCCTTGCCCTTCTCTCTCTACATATCCTCCCTTGGTTACTTCATCCGCTCCTTTGGCCTCCAGTACCACCTCTATGCCGATGACATTCAAATCTATCTTTCATCCCCTTTCTTTATGTCTCGTGTCTCCTGCTGTCTCTCAGCCATCTCATCTTGGATGTCCCAGAACTTTCTTAAACTCAATATTTCCAATACTGAACTAATCATCTCCCCTCTCCCCCCCCCCCCTTCTAGGGTAATTCACCTATCTTCTCTCCCTTTCTGTTAATAATACTACCTTTTTTTCTGTCCCTCAAGTAGGATGCCTAGGGTCATCCTCGACTCTTCCCTCTCCTTCACATCTAACACTCTGTCCCTCTCAAAATCCTGCTACTTCCACCGCAGGAATCTATCAAAGATCCAGCCCTTTCTCACCATGGAAGCCACCAAAACTCTTATTCACTCCCTTGTAATCTCTAGCCTTAATTACTGTAACCTTCTTCACTCTGGCCTACCCGACTCCCAACCTGCCCCTCTTAGGTCTATTCGTAATGCTGCTGCTCACCTTATTTTTCTCTCCTGCCACTCTATCTTTGCTGTCCCTCTTGCCAGTCACTATATTGGTTCCCCAAAACCTACAAAATTAAATTTAAACTCCTCACCCTCACCTCAATCAACCCCCCCCCCTCCACATCTCCAAGCTTATCTCTACCGACACTCCTTGCTGCCCCCTCCACTCTGCCTGTGACCGCCGCCTCACAGCTTCACTGATCACCTCTTCCCACTCCTGCCTCCAGGACTCTGCCCCGGCTGCTCCCCAGCTGTGGAATGATCTCCCACACTCCATCAGGTTAGCCTCTACTCTCAAAGGCTTCAAGAGTGCCCTTAAGTCTAATTTCTTCATTCAAGCCCTGTTTTCTTGGGCTCAGGTTTACGTCACGCTGGTCATTACCACCACTCTCACTCACTGTCCTGTGAATAATTTGATCTACATTACCATGTTATCTGTATATTATTTGTTTATTCAGTATGTCTGGTCTTTGTATTTTGTTTTTCATGTATCATGTGATGTGTTCTGGATCTATGCGTTCTGTATATGTCATGTACGGTGCCGCAGACCTTTTGTGGAGCCATATAAATAAAAGACAAAAATAATAATAATAGTGATATGAGAAGACATCACTTCTGTGACCATATAAATATATGAGGCTGGATGGTCACAGAAGGACGAGGTGACTTCTAATGTCTATAATTTACTGTAAGGGATGTTATTATTTATAATAGAAAAATGTTCCAAATGATGACACCAGAACTTACTGTTTATAAAGATAGTATTTACTGTAGTTTATACATGTATTGCCATCACTTCTATGTATGTAGATTTGTCTCTTTTACAAAATCTCTTTCTTCTGTTTTACCATTACGGTTGTCCTAAAGTCACACGGCTTCAATTACTTTACTTCTGTCTCCCTCTGCACCCCCTCTTCCTCTGTCTCATTGTATAATTTTCATAATCTATATTATCTTCATTTATCCCTTTTCCCCTATTTATCTTAAACCCCATAGCACGCTTCCTACCCACTTCTCCATCCTTTCTCTTTGCAATTGGACAATTGTCTTCTCTAGACTGCCTATCATTAGATGTCCAGGTTCTACATGTCTGAAATCTTTATTGTCTGCTTCCTTTTCCCAGTATCCCGAGCTGCTAGGAATGGCTCGTCAAAGGCTGGCAGACGTGCCCGGGCAGACAGAAGAGCCTCTCGTAGCAGGCGTGCTGCTACCTCTCGGCCTGAGCGAGTGTGGCCAAACGGCATTATTCCATATGTCGTCAGCGGAAACTTCACTGGTGAGTGGTGGGATAACTTGGGATCAGTGTTGGAAGAATGTTGTTGAATTATCCTGGGGTTCAAACGGAACTCTGTCCCCATCTTCTTCAATTCCCTATTCTTTATTCTGTTTTTATCTCCTTTGTGTTGCATTGTGTATTTTTATTAATGCAATCTCCTCCTTTTCTACACGCTATCACACTTCTCCTATCATGTCTATTCTCCACCACTGTTTCTACATTGTCTACATTTTGTCCTGTTTCTATGGATGATCTTTTCCGTCCTACCTCTTTGTCCCTCTTCCCTTGCACTGTCTATCCTTTCTTTTCATTACATCCCCTATTCTTTTGTTTTTTTCACACCTGTTTCTGTCTCTTGATATCTCCCTGCCTCACATGTCACAGGCAGCCAGAAGGCAATATTTCGGCAAGCTATGCGCCACTGGGAAAAGTTCACATGTGTCACCTTCCTGGAAAGGACCGACGAGGACAGTTACATTGTGTTCACTTACCGACCTTGCGGGTAATATCCCAATACAATACAAACAGCCGAACTCTTTTATGTTTTAGCTCTGGAATTTATGCTATTCTGTAATTTATTTTTGTCTTCTCCTTCACAGATGCTGCTCCTATGTGGGTCGACGTGGAGGAGGCGCTCAAGCTATTTCCATTGGAAAGAACTGTGACAAATTTGGGATTGTTGTTCATGAACTGGGTCATGTGATAGGATTCTGGCATGAGCACACAAGACCGGACCGTGATGACCACGTGTCTATTATACGGGAAAACATTCAGCCGGGTACTTGAGAAAGGGAGAGATTCAACTGGGTTCTTGGTGGGCTGGAGTGGTGGGAACTATCTAGTGGTATCAGCAAGTACATTTGTTGTGGAAGGTAATGTGGACTTCCCATTAGTTTTAACCATTAATTTGAACTATAAGGGGAACGAGGAGAAGACTAAAAATAGAATATGGACAAATAATAATTGGTAAACGAGGCTTCTCTGGGGCGTAACCAGTTATTTGCTTGTCCCTCATTGGAGGT
This sequence comes from Mixophyes fleayi, assembly GCF_038048845.1. NCBI lineage: Eukaryota > Metazoa > Chordata > Amphibia > Anura > Limnodynastidae > Mixophyes > Mixophyes fleayi. Next base: position 56,797,152 of record NC_134405.1, on the reverse strand, counting down.
TAGGAATCCTCTAGGAGCCTCCAGGCTGCGGTTCTGTCTGATTGACTGTTGTTTCCTCAGGACAGGAGTATAACTTCCTGAAAATGGAGCCAGAAGAGGTGGAATCTATAGGGGAGGTCTATGATTTTGACAGCATCATGCACTATGCTCGCAATACCTTCTCCAGGTGAGGATTGTATGTGAAGGACTATCTGTGCGGGGACTGCAGTTCTATCGCCCATGGCTCTGCCCCACTGAAGATATATACAGTATATATGTTTGTTTGGGTTTTGTGTTTTTTATTTGTTGTCATTGTATAAAAGACAGTGTTTGGTTGTTATTACCTTTTAAAAACATCTGGAAAATGGGGTGAATGCAATCATAATTCAGTACACAGGCGGGGATACATATGCTCTGTAAAAGAGGTGCTCTATTACTATTTTAAATGTTGGCCAGCCTATCATTGGCTCACATTGTCTTGCTAATTTTTCCCTCATTTTTGGGTTTGTTACAGAGGGATTTTCCTAGACACAATTCTGCCAAAATATGAAGTCAATGGAGTGAAACCATCAATAGGACAGAGAACACGACTCAGTACTGGAGATATTGCACAGGCTAAAAAACTGTATCATTGTACAGGTAATGTTATATGTATGAGACTGTGTCAGTGTACAGGCAGTGTTATACGTACTAGACTATATCAGTGTACAGGCAGTGTTATACGTACTAGACTATATCAGTGTACAGGCAGTGTTATACGTACTAGACTATATCAGTGTACAGGCAGTGTTATACGTACTAGACTATATCAGTGAACAGGTAATGTTATATGTATGAGACTGTGTCAGTGTACAGGCAGTGTTATACGTACTAGACTATATCCTTGTACAGTCAGTGTTATACGTACTAGACTATATCAGTGTACAGGCAGTATTATACGTACTAGACTATATCCGTGTACAGTCAGTGTTATACGTACTAGACTATATCAGTGTACAGGCAGTATAATACGTACTAGACTGTGTCAGTGTACAGGCAGTGTTATACGTACTAGACTATATCAGTGTACAGGCAGTGTTATATGTACTAGACTATATCAGTGTACAGGCAGTGTTATACGTACTAGACTATATCAGTGTATGGGCTGTGTTATACGTACTAGACTATATCAGTGTACAGGCAGTGTTATACGTGCTAGACTATATCAGTGTACAGGCAGTGTTATACGTACTAGACTTTATCAGTGTACAGGCAGTGTTATACGTACTAGACTTTATCAGTGTACAGGCAGTGTTATATGTACTAGACTATATCAGTGTACAGGCAGTGTTATACGTACTAGAATATATCGGTGTACAGGCAGTGTTATACATACTACACTATATCAGTGTACAGGCAGTGTTATACGTACTAGACTATCAGTGTATGGGCAGTGTTATACGTACTAGACTATATCAGTGTACGGGCAGTGTTATACGTACTAGACTATATCAGTGTACAGGCAGTGTTATACGTACTAGACTATATCAGTGTATGGGCTGTGTTATACGTACTAGACTATATCAGTGTACAGGCAGTGTTATACGTACTAGACTATATCAGTGTACAGGCAGTGTTATACGTACTAGACTATATCAGTGTACAGGCAGTGTTATACGTACTAGACTATATCAGTGTACAGGCAGTGTTATACGTACTAGACTATATCAGTGTACAGGCAGTGTTATACGTACTAGACGTACTAGACTATATCAGTGTATGGGCAGTGTTATACGTACTAGACTATATCAGTGTATGGGCAGTGTTATACGTACTACACTATATCAGTGTACAGGCAGTGTTATACGTACTAGACTATATCAGTGTATGGGCAGTGTTATACGTACTAGACTATATCAGTGTATTGGCAGTGTTATACGTACTAGACTATATCAGTGTACAGGCAGTGTTATACGTACTAGACTATATCAGTGTACAGGCAGTGTTATACGTACTAGACTATATCAGTGTACAGGCAGTATTATACGTACTAGACTATATCAGTGTACAGGTAATGTTATATGTATGAGACTGTCAGTGTACAGGCAGTGTTATACGTACTAGACTATATCAGTGTATGGGCAGTGTTATACGCACTAGACTATATCAGTGTATGGGCAGTGTTATACGTACTAGACTATATCAGTGTATGGGCAGTGTTATACGTACTACACTATATCAGTGTACGGGCAGTGTTATACGTACTAGACTATATCAGTGTACAGGCAGTGTTATACGTACTAGACTATATCAGTGTATGGGCAGTGTTATACGTACTAGACTATATCAGTGTACAGGCAGTGTTATACGTACTAGACTATATCAGTGTACAGGCAGTATTATACGTACTAGACTATATCAGTGTACAGGTAATGTTATATGTATGAGACTGTGTCAGTGTACAGGCAGTGTTATACGTACTAGACTATATCAGTGTACAGGCAGTGTTATACGTACTAGAGTATATCAGTGTATGGGCAGTGTTATACGTACTAGACTATATCAGTGTACAGGCAGTGTTATACGTACTAGACTATATCAGTGTATGGGCAGTGTTATACGTACTAGACTATATCAGTGTACAGGCAGTGTTATACGTACTAGACTATATCAGTGTACAGGCAGTATTATACATACTAGACTATATCAGTGTACAGGTAATGTTATATGTATGAGACTGTGTCAGTGTACAGGCAGTGTTATACGTACTAGACTATATCAGTGTACAGGCAGTGTTATACGTACTAGACTATATCAGTGTATGGGCAGTGTTATACGTACTAGACTATATCAGTGTACAGGCAGTGTTATACGTACTAGACTATATCAGTGTACAGGTAATGTTATATGTATGAGACTGTGTCAGTGTACAGGCAGTGTTATACCTACTAGACTATATCAATGTACAGGCAGTGTTATACGTACTAGACTATATCAGTGTATGGGCAGTGTTATACGTACTAGACTATATCAGTGTATGGGCAGTGTTATACGTACTAGACTATATCAGTGTATGGGCAGTGTTATACGTACTAGACTATATCTGTGTACAGGCAGTGTTATACGTACTAGACTATATCAGTGTACAGGCAGTGTTATACGTACTAGACTATATCAGTGTACAGGCAGTATTATATGTACTAGACTATATCAGTGTACAGGTAATGTTATATGTATGAGACTGTGTCAGTGTATAGGCAGTGTTATACGTACTAGACTATATCAGTGTACAGGCAGTGTTATACATACTAGACTATATCAGTGTACAGGCAGTGTTATACGTACTAGACTGTTTCACTGTACAGGCAGTGTTTTAAATACTAGGCTGTATCTGTGTACAGACAGTGGTATATTTACTAGGCTATATAAGTGTGCATGCAGTTTTTTACGTACTAGAATGTTTCACTGTACAGGCAGTGTTAAACGTACAAGGCTGTGTCAGTGTACAGGCAGTGTTATACGTACAAGGCTGTGTCAGTGTATAGGCAGTGTTATACGTACAAGGCTGTGTCAGTGTACAGGCAGTGTTATACGTACTAGACTATATCAGTGTACAGGCAGTGTTATACGTACTAGACTATATCAGTGTATGGGCAGTGTTATACATACTAGACTATATCTGTGTACAGGCAGTGTTATACGTACTAGACTATATCAGTGTACAGGCAGTGTTATACGTACTAGACTATATCAGTGTACAGGCAGTATTATATGTACTAGACTATATCAGTGTACAGGTAATGTTATATGTATGAGACTGTGTCAGTGTATAGGCAGTGTTATACGTACTAGACTATATCAGTGTACAGGCAGTGTTATACATACTAGACTATATCAGTGTACAGGCAGTGTTATACGTACTAGACTGTTTCACTGTACAGGCAGTGTTTTAAATACTAGGCTGTATCTGTGTACAGACAGTGGTATATGTACTAGGCTATATAAGTGTGCATGCAGTTTTTTACGTACTAGAATGTTTCACTGTACAGGCAGTGTTAAACGTACAAGGCTGTGTCAGTGTACAGGCAGTGTTATACGTACAAGGCTGTGTCAGTGTATAGGCAGTGTTATACGTACAAGGCTGTGTCAGTGTACAGGCAGTGTTATACGTTTAAGGCTGTGTCAGTGTACAGGCAGTGTTATACGTACTAGGCTGTGTCAGTGTACAGGCAGTGTTATACGTACTAGGCTGTGTCAGTGTACAGGCAGTGTTATACGTACTAGGCTGTATCAGTGTACAGGCAGTGTTATACGTGTAAGGCTGTATCAGTGTACAGGCAGTGTTATACGTACTAGGCTGTGTCAGTGTACAGGCAGTGTTATACGTACTAGGCTGTGTCAGTGTACAGGCAGTGTTATACGTGTAAGGCTGTATCAGTGTACAGGTAGTGTTATACGTACAAGGCTGTATCAGTGCACAGGCAGTGTTATACGTACAAGGCTGTATCAGTGTACAGGCAGTGTTATACGTGTAAGGCTGTATCAGTGTACAGGCAGTGTTATACGTACTAGGCTGTATCAGTGTACAGGCAGTGTTATAGCCTAACCCATTTCACTTAGAAATGGATGTACATTAGATAGCTGAGCAGAAATACTTGGTGCTGTAATATTTAAATGCTCTGGTACTTGGGCAAATGCACCTAAAAAGTATTGGCGAAAAGCTGAACTTCCCGCTCACTATCTTGTTATATAAAGCAGACGGCAGGCACAGAGCTTGATTCTATACATTGGTGTAGTCAATAAGTACAGTTAAAGGGGGTGTTTATGGATTTTTGGGAGAGTTTAGGTTACATTATTTCCAAAACCATTTACTTAAATGGAAAATAATAATTATTCAGTTACTAAATGTGTTTCACTGGCGTAGGCTTCGTTGAGGGCCGTCGGCAAAGCTTACTTGCTAAGGACAGGATAGGTCTCCTATTGTATCTCAATTTCAGGATGATGATAGCAGTGGTCAGCCCAGGAAACAATGCTTTATTATTAAAGTAAAACTCTTTTTTTTATTATTATTTATTCTTGTACAAATCTGTAATTGGAAACACAAGTCCAGGCTATCAGGCCAGTGCAAAGGGACCGTGCTCTGGTCTGTCGAGCGGTAAGACTCCCCACCGCTGCTAGCCAGTATTGTCAGGGTGCTGAGCATCTCTCAGCTGCCCCAGTGACATTTTATTGATAAATTGTGCAGTTGAAGATATTTTAGCAGTAGAAAATATTCAATGTAGCGGAGTCTTAATAAAGAGACCCCTGCAACGTTTTTGTATAATTACTTTTAATCCTTAAAAAAATAAGTTTCATTAACCTCTACTAGTTAGTCTGTGGGGAAAGAAAGTTTAATTTGTTTTTGTGCGAGCCTGTTATGTCCAGTCACAAGGTGTTTAACGACCACATTAAATAATGTATAGTGCCTAGTCCTTCTCTAGACATCACTTCCTTCTGTGGGGCAGATTCAATTGGTCGCGGTACTGTCAAAAGTAACGCGGCCAGGGCACCATTACCATTAAGTTAATACAGTAATTTTAACCCGGATTTCTGTTCGCGGCTCCCTGAGCCACGAACAGAATTCAGCGTTAAGCATTACTGTACTAATGGTAATAATCCGCACCATTACCATAGTCACGGTATTAATGCGCACCATTACCGTAGTCACGGTATTAATGCGCACCATTACCGTAGTCACTGTATTAATGCGCACCATTACCGTAGTCACGGTATTAATGCGCACCATTACCGTAGTCACGGTATTAATGCGCCCTATTACCATAGTCACGGTATTAATGCGCACCATTACCATAGTCACGGTATTAATGCGCACCATTACCGTCGTCACGGTATTAATGCGCACCATTACCGTCGTCACGGTATTAATGCGCACCATTACCGTCGTCACGGTATTAATGCGCACCATTACCGTCGTCACGGTATTAATGCGCACCATTACCGTCGTCACGGTATTAATGCGCACCATTATCGTAGTCACGGTATTAATGCGCACCATTACCGTAGTCACTGTATTAATGCGCACCATTACCGTAGTCACGGTATTAATGCGCACCATTACCGTAGTCACGGTATTAATGCGCACCATTACCGTAGTCACGGTATTAATGCGCACCATTACCGTAGTCACGGTATTAATGCGCACCATTACCGTAGTCACGGTATTAATGCGCACCATTACCGTAGTCACGGTATTAATGCGCACCATTACCGTAGTCACGGTATTAATGCGCACCATTACCGTAGTCACGGTATTAATGCGCACCATTACCGTAGTCACGGTATTAATGCGCACCATTACCGTAGTCACGGTATTAATGCGCACCATTACCGTAGTCTGGGTATTATTGCGCACCATTACCGTAGTCACGGTATTAATGCGCACCATTACCGCAGTCACGGTATTAATGCGCACCATTACCGCAGTCACGGTATTAATGCGCACCATTACCGCAGTCACGGTATTAATGCGCACCATTACCGCAGTCACGGTATTAATGCGCACCATTACCGCTGTCACGGTATTAATGCGCACCATTACCGCAGTCACGGTATTAATGCGCACCATTACCGCAGTCACGGTATTAATGCGCACCATTACCGCAGTCACGGTATTAATGCGCACCATTACCGCAGTCACGGTATTAATGCGCACCATTACCGTAGTCACGGTATTAATGCGCACCATTACCGTAGTCACGGTATTAATGCGCACCATTACCGTAGTCACGGTATTAATGCGCACCATTACCGTAGTCACGGTATTAATGCGCACCATTACCGTAGTCACGGTATTAATGCGCACCATTACCGTAGTCACGGTATTAATGCGCACCATTACCGTAGTCACGGTATTAATGCGCACCATTACCGTAGTCTGGGTATTATTGCGCACCATTACCGTAGTCACGGTATTAATGCGCACCATTACCGTAGTCACGGTATTAATGCGCACCATTACCGTAGTCACGGTATTAATGCGCACCATTACCGTAGTCACGGTATTAATGCGCACCATTACCGTAGTCACGGTATTAATGCGCACCATTACCGTAGTCACGGTATTAATGCGCACCATTACCGTAGTCACGGTATTAATGCGCACCATTACCGTAGTCACGGTATTAATGCGCACCATTACCGTAGTCACGGTATTAATGCGCACCATTACCGTAGTCACGGTATTAATGCGCACCATTACCGTAGTCACGGTATTAATGCGCACCATTACCGTTGTCACGGTATTAATGCGCACCATTACCGTAGTCACGGTATTAATGCGCACCATTACCGTAGTCACGGTATTAATGCGCACCATTACCGTAGTCACGGTATTAATGCGCACCATTACCGTAGTCACGGTATTAATGCGCACCATTACCGTAGTCACGGTATTAATGCGCACCATTACCGTAGTCACGGTATTAATCCGCACCATTACCGTAGTCACGGTATTAATGCGCACCATTACCGTAGTCACGGTATTAATGCGCACCATTACCGTAGTCTGGGTATTATTGCGCACCATTACCGTTGTCACGGTATTAATGCGCACCATTACCGTTGTCACGGTATTAATGCGCACCATTACCGTAGTCTGGGTATTAATGCGCACCATTACCGTAGTCTGGGTATTAATGCGCACCATTACCGTAGTCACGGTATTAATGCGCACCATTACCGTAGTCACGGTATTAATGCGCACCATTACCGTAGTCACGGTATTAATGCGCACCATTACCGTAGTCACGGTATTAATGCGCACCATTACCGTAGTCACGGTATTAATGCGCACCATTACCGTAGTCACGGTATTAATGCGCACCATTACCGTAGTCACGGTATTAATCCGCACCATTACCGTAGTCACGGTATTAATGCGCACCATTACCGTAGTCACGGTATTAATGCGCACCATTACCGTAGTCTGGGTATTATTGCGCACCATTACCGTAGTCACGGTATTAATGCGCACCATTACCGTAGTCACGGTATTAATGCGCACCATTACCGTAGTCTGGGTATTAATGCGCACCATTACCGTAGTCACGGTATTAATGCGCACCATTACCGTAGTCACGGTATTAATGCGCACCATTACCGTAGTCACGGTATTAATGCGCACCATTACCGTAGTCACGGTATTAATGCGCACCATTACCGTAGTCACGGTATTAATGCGCACCATTACCGTAGTCACGGTATTAATGCGCACCATTACCATAGTCACGGTATTAATGCGCACTATTACCATAGTAACGGTAATGGTGCACCGGACGTATTACTTTTGACAGTAACGCGGCCAATTGAATTGAATAGCCTTGCTCTCTGTATATCTATTAGCATATGGTTGTCTTTGGCATTATCTTTACTCCTTCTTCTAAATACTTGTCTCTTTGCTCCTCACGCCCATCAGTCATGCCCTGTACAAGTTGTCTTTATTTCTCTCTCTAAGTAGAAGTTTTCCCTATTTCCCTGACAACGGTAGGAAGTACTTTTTGTCTGCAGCGGTCCTTGGCTGTGTGTAGAAGTGTCAGAGCAGTGTGGCTCCGAGAGCGGAGTGCTACGTCTTTAACCCCATCATGTCCTGGAGAAATAGAAAGTATTACTATGTTATAAGCTGACACATATTAGTAGGATCTCTATCTCTATCTATTTGTCACCACCTGCCAGCACAGCATCCCGTCAAAGTCCTCTATTACACATGTTGTGCATTGTTGGTGTATTGCCTTTTTTGCGCTTTCTATGGCTACAAATGCACCAAAAACATATGAAAAAAATACCCATTGATCCTATAGATTGTAAGCTTTCGAGCAGGGCCCTCTTACCTCTCTGTATTTATTACCCAGTATTGTTTTATTACTGTGTTTGTTCCCAATTGTTAAGCGCTACAAAATTTGCTGGCGCTAAATAAATTAATGTTGATTATGATGATATACCGCATTCCTAAGAATCATCTATTTAAAACGTTGACTAGCTTTGCCATACTTCCAGAAGCTTATTACCATAAAATACTCTGCCAAAAACACCATAAAGCACTAAAATGTCTAATAATATACATAGTGTCTTGTATCATAAATATAGGAGCCAGGCAGACATTTATGGGAGCCACTAGAGAAGTTTCTCCATAGAGTTCCATATACGCTATCTTAAATAGGGACAGTTTGCTAACGGAGTGGACGGCGGGGTCTGGGGTCCAAAAGAGGGGCACTTACACTTGGGAGGTATGTTAACCCTACAGTTGATGCAGATTCTATAGCCTCCAGCTGGTATCTCAGATTCCATTTTTCACGAATAACCTTAAAACATCTGTGTGACATCTGGAGGTCACATGACAATGACATCATCAAGAAAGGAGAGAGACCACAGAAAGATGGTGGGGCTGAGAGCAAGAGAAACATGTAATGAGAGCAAGGGGGAGAGTTATACCACAGGGAACATGTAATTAGATGGTCAGTGTATCTTCGCCAGCCACCTTGTCTGCCCTTTTTATATGGAGGAAAGAGCTGTGATCTTATTTTATGGATCTGCCCCCAATTATTCCCCTAATCATTCCTCTTACAGTCTGATGGTGTATGTAGGTTTATAATGCAATAAAATACTTTATCCTTGTGTCTTTAGATAGAAGTGAAAAGATATATAAAAACTAAAAAACCCACCATATTCATACATGTGAATTTCATTAATGGCTATGTTATAGTGTCTTACATTGATTCCACAATGTCACTCAGCTGACTGGAAGCTGCCATGATGACCTCAGAAGAGGGTATTATTGCACTTTTATATACTAGAAACAATCAACGTTCTGTGATTTCCCGCCTAGGTGATGATATACAGTTCTGTACCGCACATTCTTACTATCGGGATAATTTATTGAGCAGCAAAAAAAGTGTTTTTCAGTGAGTTATTCCTTTAGTGTTAAGATTTGGATTAATATTGGGCTTTTCTGACAATAACATGAAAGAACTGATTAGTATTCATGCCCTGACCACATTGCTAGCACACAAGTACATTCCTCAGCATTTATGGAGGAAAAGTTATCTGTAAATGTCAATAAACTCTATAGGGCTAGATTTACTAAGCTGCGGGTTTGAAAAAGTGGGGATGTTGCCTATAGCAACCAATCAGATTCTAGCTTTCATTTATTTAGTACCTTCTACAAAATGACAGCTAGAATCTGATTGGTTGCTATAGGCAACATCCCCACTTTTTCAAACCCGCAGCTTAGTAAATCTAGCCCTATAGTGCGCCTCTAAATCCAATGGGCTTGTGATCAGTACTGGAAGTACAGCAGTGATATATTGGTGCACCTATGATATCATAGGTTGTTTTGTCTGTGTCATTCACTTACCCATTTCTTTACAGTCTTTTGCCGAATTTCCAAGAAAGCTCCTTTTTATCTGCCGTCACCCGTATGCCCTCCTCATTATTCCCTAACTCCTTTAATGCTTCCCACCCCCCACCCCCTGCCTGTCTCACACTCTACCCCTTATTCACCTTTGTGAATATTAACCCTTTGTTAAAACTGCCTTGAATGTTTCGCTGTGTTTTTATGTTTCCCCAGCATGACCCCATGATCAGCGGAAACTCCCCATAGATAAAGCCACTGAGTGGCCTGAGCTGTTTTCTGATTTCTCCTTGTGACTGATTTCTGTATGTAATATCTTTCCACAGCCTGCGGGGAGACCCTGCAGGAAAGTCAAGGGAACTTCTCATCTCCTGGTTACCCAAATGGCTATTCGGCATATGTGCACTGTGTATGGAGACTGTCCGTCACCCCGGGGGAGAAGGTATCCGCTGCTGTGTATTGTCTTTCTGTTGTTTTTATCTTCTCACATTCACACCCTTTCACCTAGGGCGTGTTGCTGTTGTATAAGGCTGGGTACACTCTACAGTGTTTTCAGACGATTATCGGGCGAATCACACAATAATCGACCGTTCAGCCCGATAGAGCATTAGTGTGTACGCTCCAATGATAAATGATTATCGTTCCAAAGAACATCATATGGTTTCATTTGATTTTTAAATTTGAACTAAAAATCTTGTTCAACGATGGAACGATGTTGTTCCAATTCTGCAGTGCATGTTACTCACTACTGGCAGTGTCCATAGAACTCTATGGAGTGTGCAGAGTCAAAATCTTTTCAGCTGATAGTTATGATAGATGAAGAGCACAGAGCTGAAGGTAATTCTTGTAAAACGTGTTTAGTGTGTACACATGAATCAGCATGGCGATCAGAACTTTTTTTTTTAAGTCGTTGGTAAAAACGTTAACTATATCACATTGGGGAAAAAAAATTGTAATGTGTTAAATGTAATGTTATTACTTGTTACTAAGATTAAGGGAAATATTCAGCCCTTTTGAAGGTTAGAGTGGCACAGAGTGTTTCAGATTGCCCATCACCACACCGCCAGAAGCCCCAGGGGCTGTTCCATGCAGCCTTTTTTCCCAGGTCATTACACAGCTCTAATTTTCAGCTGCTGCCGGGAGAATCACCAAGTTAATTAAAGTGGTACTGCAGCTTTAAGTTTGCTGATGTGTTAAGAAAAATGACTGTGTGTCCAGTGCTCGCAGTATGTAGATTCTACATCATACTAACATTCTGTTTACCCTCTGTTCTAGATAATGCTGAATTTTACCTCTCTGGACGTGTACCGTAGCAGACTGTGCTGGTATGACTATATAGAGGTCAGAGATGGACACTGGAAGAAAGCCCCACTCATCGGTATAGTCCTTCAGCATGTTATAGCAGCTAGTCGTCCTCTCAGACTTTGTAGTAAACACAGTAGGACTGTATGGTCGCTAATGGTTACCATACTTCACTGCTATTTTCTCAGGCCGTTACTGTGGCGACAAGATCCCGGAGCCAATTTTATCCAGTGATAGCAGACTATGGATTGAATTTCGAAGCAGTAGCAACTACGTGGGGAAGGGATTTCATGCTGTGTATGAAGGTATGTTGATAGGAGGTAGAGAAAACCAAACTTTACATTGCTGTATACCGTCCTTAGTCTAATAGCCCAGCGCAGAAGAGGTTACATGTGCCAGGAATCCCCAGAAGACCAGACTTGGTAATTAAAGGGCTGAAACAATTACTTATGAACTTGCAGCCCATCAATTCATTATTAGCTGTTGAGGCACTATGATACTAGTCCCTGGTGAATTGATAAGCTGCAGTCTCATGAATGTAATTTCAGCATAGAAAATGGCTACCTGCGCTGTGTGTAGATGATTACTACACGTAAACAAGCATTATTATGGGCAGCACAGTGGCCTAGTGGTTAGCACTTCTGCCTCACAGCACTGGGGTCATGAGTTCAATTCCCAACCATGGCCTTATCTGCGTGGAGTTTGTATGTTCTCCCCATGTTTGTGTGGGTTTCTTCTGGGTGCTCCTGTTTCCTCCCACACTCCAAAAACATACTAGTAGGTTAATTGGCTGCTGACAAAATTGACACTAGTCTCTCCCTTTCTGTGTATATGTGGGAATTTAGACTGTAAGCTCCAATGGGGCAGGGACTGATGTGAGTGAGTTCTCTGTACAGCGCTGTGGAATTAGTGGCGCTATATAGATAAATGATGATGATGATTATCAGGAGTCCAAAGTGGCAGAAAACAGAACCTCTTTGGTAAAAATACAAACACTTTCCCCACCTCTGGCCTGTCTTCTTGTGATATTTCTTTCAAATCCTCTTTTTTTTACTGTAGATTCTCTCCTCTGTGTTCTAAGAACCACTTCCTTCTATCATTCTTTAATAACACATCTGCCCTGGGACATTCCACCGCAAGCTATACCTAGCTTATTGTGTTCTAACAACCCGCTTCTGAGATGTTTCTTGTTGCCCTGTACTTAAACAGTTTATTTCCAAATCTTTTGCTTGTTTTTCATAAGTTCTTTTGTTTTCGCATCCTTGTAGCCCTGTGCGGACGGGAGGTGAAGAAGGATAACGGTCACATCCAGTCTCCTAACTATCCAGACGATTACAGACCCAACAAGGCCTGTGTGTGGAATTTGCGCGTGTCTGAAGGGTTCCACATTGGAATCGTATTTCAGTCTTTTGAGGTCAGAGGCCCAGGGAGCTGGTCACTGGGGGAGGAACCCTCTGTGGATGGCTGGTAGAGGAAGAAAAATGTGGTATTAAGGGGAAGGTTTAAAATGCAGAGTGTGCAGAATCAGACTACAGGGAACACGGCCTTTCTGTGCAGGATGATTCTATCCAATCATGTTTTAATATTCTAGCTATTTAAAACAGAAGTATTACTGTATGCTAGGGATGATCCTATTGGTAAATTAGGGAACTAGTTGTCTTTTTTGGCTAGTTGTTAAATATGTCAACCAAATTAATTATTACCTTTAGGGCTCCTCCTCCTCCCCCCAAAAACACACAAAAACTGAACCCCTCTGGTCTGACGTCCTGTCTCTCGCCATTTGGAAGATATTTGACCAACGGAAGAATTTAGAATGTTGGTGCTTCAAACACATCAGGGTTGACTGCTGGAGTCGTTCAGCACGATAATCCCTCAAGTGTTTGAAGTGCTGGAATTAAAAAAGCTCCTGGAGTGTGAGTGTCTCCTGTTCTCTGGACATCTGCATTAAGGGAGGGGGATTTATTACATAGTATTTGATTTTGTCAATATGTACTCAGGGGTAACGTGCAGACTGACGTTTACCCTCCTTCTTTCCACAGATTGAGCGCCACGACAGCTGTTCATATGACTATCTAGAAATAAGGGATGGCAACTCTGAAACAAGCCCTCTGATTGGCCGGTTCTGTGGCTACGACAAGCCAGATGACCTCAAGAGCTCAAGCAATCAGCTGTGGGTTAAATTTGTGTCTGATGGTTCCATCAATAAGGCTGGCTTTTCCATCAACTACTTCAAAGGTCAGCAAAACCCAGTCACCCATTCCAATCAATGCTTATATAGAATACACACCGTTGCAACTTTCTGGCCATGTTGGGACAGTGCCTGGTCACCCCATCTGTGACTTGGGGACTCTGTAAAAACGGTTACTTCCATTGTAACACCTTCAGATTACTTTAGCTAGCTTGTATGTACCTTCATGCAACTTATATTAATTATATTACCACTTCTTTCTAGCTTCCTATTGTACTTTTCAGTTGTATTTTTTATCACCAGACAGGGTTGTCTGTCTTCATTCTTGTGGCATAGGGCACAACGCTGTTCTCTGGGTACAGTTGTGTCGTATCTCGCAAGTGCCAGAACCAGAAACGGCAAAAACATGGCTGAAAAGCAGAGAAGGATACAATGATATATTTAGATAAAGCTGCAGGCGAGCCTATATAACCCAATGTACTAGTTATTTGACGGTGGCCAACCCTTTTTAAATACCACTAAAACTACAAAGCGAAATGATCTCATCAGTGGGTGGAAGCACACAGGCGGGAGGTCTTGGCATGCATTTAAAGTGGAAGGCAAAACTTAGGCTTTTTTGTCCACTGTTTAATTACATAGCATCCGTTTTCATCAAAATCTGTTCCTATGTGGCAGCCTTTGTCTGGAATAAACTCATTTACTTGCAGTTAGCCATGTTTACTTGAAATTGTACACCTATAACCTATTATGGATGTTAGATGTCGCCAGGAGACCCTGGTCCTGCACTCTACTCTTGGCCTTGGGCTTTTAATTGGTTGTCAGAGCTCCTCATTGGCTTCACATATCCGTAATAGGTGTATAATTATAGGCGCGCAAAATTTCAAAGCAAGTACGTTTTTGTATAATGTCCTGTAAGCAATATTGTCTTAATAAGGCCCTGATTTATTTCTTTTATTTACTGTAAGTTTGTGTTTTCTACCTCACTACATTAAATTAATTGTTTTTGTATACTCCCTTTCTTCTTCAGAGGTTGACGAGTGTTCCCGACCTCATAAAGGAGGCTGTGAGCAGCGCTGTGTGAACACTCTGGGCAGCTACAAGTGCGCGTGTGAGCCGGGGTATGAGCTTGCCCCAGACAAGAAGTCCTGTGAAGGTGAGCCCGTGGGATGAGATGTTCTCTCGCTTGGCATAAACCTGTCAACTTTTGTTCCTAGATGGGAGTCCCTCTGCTAAATAGCTGCAAGATATTTTCATATTTTAACACCCATCCTTACCAGTGAAGTTTCAGTCTTGTAACTATTTGACTTTCTGCTAACCTGTAACTGTACAGTGAAGTGCCCTGTCCTGTGATGTCCTTATCAGTAGTCTTATCATTTTTCAGCGGCCTGCGGTGGTTTCCTGACCAAATTGAATGGTTCCATTACCAGCCCAGGGTGGCCCAAGGAGTACCCACCCAACAAGAATTGTGTCTGGCAGCTGGTGGCACCCACACAGTTTCGCATCTCACTCAAGTTTGCTCAGTTTGAGACAGAAGGCAATGATGTGAGTCTTAATCTGTTGCAGAAGTGTTGTTTGCATTAATTTGGGAATGTTTCTTCACCTCTGCTTCTCCTGTTCTTTCCACTGGAACCATCTCACTGCTTGATACGCCATAATCCTAGTACCTAACCTCTGGAACTCTACATCAATAACAAAAGCCTAAAAGACTGGTTATCTTGCCACTCATTGGTATACTGACTTGCTAGTTTTACCCATACATAGATTTACACCATTTGCAGGGACCTATATAAGTCAGACTCAATCTCACATTAATCGTTTAGCCTGTAAATAATCCTTGGCTTCTTTATCTACTTCTTCTTATTTTCTTACTTCTTGAATGTCGCTCCTGTATATGCTGCCTTTGGAGCTTTACAATACTGAGAGTAAATTTGTGAAACCTTTAGAAAGTTCTACACTTCTTCATCAATTTGACTTACAATATGACACAATCTTCATCTTGATTGCTAAAAATAAATAAATTGTTATTGTATAAGTCTTTGTTGGAAAAAGCATGTGAAAATCCAGGATATTGGGTCTCTGTTAAAGGGGTAATTTGAGTTGGTTCCAGTCAATGATTTGACAATCAAGCGTAAGTATGAGAGACTAGTTAGCCCATAGCTACAGGCTGGCTTCCATTAATTCATGGTCGTACGTAAATGATGAATATTCAACAATTTTATTACCTGGTCTAGAAGTGATCATCCAACAAGCATCACTCCAAGAGCAAGGCTTACAGTAATAAGAACCCTAATGTAACGGCTTCTGATGTAATAATTGTCTGAGCCTTATCGATACCCAGAAGCATGACGGTGGGAGTATCATCCAGTGCATCCTGGAGGCCTAGGTGGTTAGTCATTGAGGGAAGAATGAATGTTGCTAACAAATGTCAGGATATCTACTCATTAATATCAAATAATGTGGGTAATGCAGGTCCACGCAGGCCCTAAGTACACATGTAGGTCTTCAGCAGAAGCAGAATAAATAGATCACTTCAGGATGGCCGACTCAGCCTTGACATAACACCACTGGAATTTTCTGGCCTGATGTGGATTGATTCGTTTAAGCAAATAGGTCGAAAAATACCAAAGAGTTGAAACCATTCTAAATTAAGCAGAATGGTACAAAATACCGTCTAGACGATGGAAAGTTTTGACCAAATAAGAGAGGAAACATTTGGTATAAGCCCCTACTGCCATAGATGCTGCTAAACGTAAGAACTCTCATACTTTGTCCAGCAGGTTTAATAAATGTAATATATAGATATCTAATCGTATTTATCTATCATCACATTTTAGGTCAAATTAATTTAGGAACACCTTAGTCTAAAAGTCGGCAAAACTTTCCCTGAACACTTTATAACTAAACAATTATACACAAGCTCTATTTGTCCAACCTTTGACTCATGTTCCTAATTATAAAGTTAGTATTGCAAAGAAAATTGTATATTTTGCATGTGAACACTAGACAAAAGCCGAAAAAACTGATGGAACTGATACATTCAGGTAACTATATATATTATATATTGATTCCATACATCTGTACCCCTGGTGCCTTTGTTATTATGTATCCTCTTCAAGTATACTTAGTAAAAACCAAGCTAGGCCACTGTAATCACACCCTTAACCTGATCCCTAATTGCTGCTTTTTGTTTTATCCTTTTTTATTTTGCATGTTAACTTGTTATCTTGTGTTTTGCAGTCCTAGCGCTGTTATTGTCGTCATAATGCATAATCTTTATTTCTTATTATTCCGATCCTCTCCTGTTAGGTTTGTAAATATGATTACGTGGAAGTTCGGAGTGGCTTGACAGCAGATTCTAAACTTCTTGGAACGTTTTGTGGCACAGAGCTCCCTCCGGTGATCACTTCACAGTACAACAATATGCGCTTGGAGTTCAAATCTGATAACACTGTCTCCAAGAAGGGATTCCGGGCTACTTACTACTCAGGTGAGCTTTCTACCTGCATGCTAGTGTCCTTATCTTCCCTGTCTGTTTACTGCTGGAGGGGGGGGTATTGGGTGCACCATGGAAAAATTTAACAATCTTTATCTCGGCATGATGACAAGGCATTCTGGGTCATATTTCTGCATTGCTTGGTGACTTCATCTCCCTTTCTTGACACACAAACCATGCAGATTTGTTATGGTAATAGATGACTTGGATTATACTCTTATGGCTTACACTTAAGTGAGACTAAAAAAGACAGAATTTCTTAAAATTGGTCCCTAGGGTTATAACAGTGCATGTTTTGATTGATATCTCTATTTTAGCACAATTATAAGGATGTTGGCAACTTTCAGCACAGGTAACCTGCTTCTGACTGACACTTACACACCCAGGCACACATACATTGTATAATGTAATTATACGTAGCAGCTAGGCCCTGGGGCCGGTATGTCGGGGTTGGGCCGCAGCGCCAGCATGTAGTAGATATGCCCCCACATTAGTGCGTTTTGCACAGGATTACTTCCTTTATGCAATGATCAGACAAGAACTATATATTCTCTAGAAATTGTCGTGTCCTTGTAGAGAGCTGAATTTTTAGTTTGCCACCCCCTGTTTTTATATCTAGACCAGATAAAAATACTTTAAAATTTCGCTGTACCAAATTAAACTGCTTCTTGCAAAAAGCGAACATTGACGTGTGCTTCAATGGTCATTTTGGTTTGTCATTTGGACTTTTTGACTTCCCCCATTCTGTTAATCTCGCCCTCTATAGTGCATCCGTCCAGCTTTCAAAGTTCTGCCATCAAATGATACCATAAGCAGGATTTGGTGTTTACAGGAGGGAACAGCCCATGTACACACTAATTTTATCTCTGTTAGGCTCAAAAAGGGGTGCAATGAAAACATGTACTGTTGGTAGACGGGAGGTGTAATAATGGCTCTAACACAATAGTGTCTTCTATTTACTGCACATTGCACTAGAGATCAGCAAATCCACTCCCAACATTACGGCCAGATTTTCACAATTTTGTAATTATAGTTAAAAATGTAGAATCTGAGGGGATAGTCCCAACTTTCTGCTAATATGTTATAAAGTCACCAAATGGAAGGGAATTGGTGTGGATTTGCTCACCTCTCGTGGTCACCGTCTCCTTGTTGCGTCTCAGAGCCCGATGACATGAATATGGGTCTACAAGAAGGTCAGGAGATGAACAACTAAAACTTTTGAGTTACGTTTGTTTGGTTCTTGGGAACCACAAGGTTCTAGTTCGGGTCACCTGTAATAAAGCCACGGCTGGGGATTATGTAATGTTCTAACAGTCGTATTTATGTGCTGTGGTGAAGAGGTATTTATTAACCTTGGGGTAGGGTTCATCCCGGTCCCTTCCCTTGTATGGTTGCATGCAGTGCTTGGCAACTAAGCTGCATGCCGCCCTCTCCCTGCACGGTATATCTCCAGCTTCTGGCTCCCAGCTCTGCATTGTGGATCAAAACAAGGAAACGGTTACACTCCCCTCCCCTGTTCCCTGCTCACTTCTTTCATTGTCTGTCCCCATCCCTCTCTTACCCTGTCTTGTGTCTCTCTCCCCTTACCTCTCTTCTAAATTTTCACTTCGTTTTTCCCCTCCCTCTCTCTTGCATCTCCTATCTTCTCCTCTCCTTACACTTCATCTTTCCCTTTATATACTACATGGTATTGGCCTGTGCGTATTTCCCATCCTTCTCTCCACCTTTTTCCTTCCACGGTCCCTTATGGATATACATTCCCTATCCCCACTCTGCTCTTCTTGTACTATACCCTCTTGTCTCTACTACTCCACCTTCTCTTCTCTCTGTTCTCCCGTCTGCTCTCCCCTCTCCCCATCCTCTCTCATTACAGAGATGAAGAACAAACAGAAGGTATTACAGCTGCAAAAAATGAAAAAGCAGCTTCACCAGCCGCAGCAGGCTTTACCTCGGACCCGTCCCCGAATGAGAACAAGGACGACGAAAAAGACTCGCCCCCCTTAATGAAACTTTTTCCCCTCAACTCCGTATAAGTCAATCTCCCAATCCCATGCCACCTCCACCTTTTGTCCAACCCTCTGCACCCGTTCCTCTCCGTCCAGTCCCACTGCCCACAGTACATTCCTGCCAAAGGGAATTGGGAATTCAGGCCTCGCCACTCTCTAGAGACATTTGGGGTTGGTGGGGACTCTGTCTTTGCAAACAACTGTTACTTTGATCATTTTTATTATTATTTTAGTAAATAAATATCTATTTTTATTGTTTTTTTTACAAGAAGCATCAGTACATTAATGCCTACAGGAGGGTGGGGGTGAGAGAGAAAGCGGGAATAATGGAAATCTGTCGCCCTTAGTGGGCTATTTGCTTTGGTCTATAAGGTAGTGGTAAGAGGGTAGCTGCCAGTGCTCAATGAATGTCTTCCATCATTGAACCCCCACTTCCTCAAGCTGCTTCTCTGGCCTTATCAGGTGCTCCCCCTCTGTTCCTCAGGTAATGATGGTGCTTGTATATATATATATATAAATGGGGGTGAGTGGGGTGTGATAAACTTACCTGCCCGTCCCCATTCTTCACCTCACTTCCACATTCTCCACAATGATCTCTGTTATCCCTGTGTTGCAGATAAAGATGAGTGTTCTCGGGATAATGGGGGCTGCCAGCATGAGTGCACCAACACTCAGGGCAGCTATTCCTGCCATTGTCGGAGCGGTTTCGCCCTGCATGAGAACAAGCACGACTGCAAAGAGGGTAATCTAAGCACTGTGTGCCTGTGCTGTGTACTTCATGCATCTGTACGCCTCTGTGTGTGCTTAATACTGTCCTTCATGTCTACCAGGGCTGGCTGTGGAAGTGTCCTGTCTGTACAGCTACATAGGGCATGGTCAGGGTGGGCTGCAAGATAGCTTCTTAGACACAATATGTGGGTAGGGGTGCAAGCATTTGTTGCCACTTGGTGATGCATATGTGTCGGTGTGGTGGTGGCTGAGTGGTTTTATTTAATGTAAATAATAATATAATAGCTTTGTCAAGTAATTACAAACCAGCTACACTAAATTGGTATAGGGTAAGTGAAACATAAATAAAATACCAGCAGCATAAACATGGCCTTAATGTATACAGACACTGCAGCTTGTAGAGACAGGTTCTGAGAATTCTTTGCAGTAGATTTTAGCCCCTTCACCCTCATTACCAGGGTTAATCTTGTCTGCCTCATTTCAGCTGGTTGTAACCACAAAATGACTGCCAGTAATCAGAACATCTCCAGCCCCAACTGGCCAGACTTGTACCCAAACAAGAAGGAGTGCACATGGCAAGTGACGGCCACCTCAGGGCACAGGGTGAAACTGGTAAGCTTCTGTTATATCCTGCATTGTATCTTTCTGACACATTATTATTATTGCTATGATTATCATAGATTTGTGAGGCACCACAGTCCTCAGCAGCACTATACGGTAGGGAAGACAGGACGTACATAAAACAGAGACATACAAGGTTGACAAAATAAATGCAAACATGACAACAAAGGGTATGACCCTGCTCATTAGAGAACTTACGTTCTAAAGAGAAGAGGACACAGCTGAAACAAGAGGAGCGAGTGTGGCTTAGAGTGGAGATTGGGGGAGCTATGAGGATGCATTAGTATGAATAGTATCATCAGGGATAAGGTAAACTTTAAAAATGAGATGGATTTTCAAAGAACGTCTAAATATTTGAAGGCTGTGGGGAAGCCTGATAAGGTGTAGTAAGGAGATGAAGAGAGAATGGATAAGAGCTTTGATAACATGTTGGGTAAGAAAAGGGTTATTCTGGCAATGTTTTTATGATGAAGTCGACAGGACTGGGAGAGAGTCTGGATGTGAGGAATAAAGCAGAGTCAAGTGTGACACCAAGACATCGGGCTTGGGAGACTGAGGAAATTGTGGTGTTAATGGCAGTGAGGAAGATATGAGGGGAGGTGGTGACTCTTGGAGGAGGGAACATTATAAGTTCTATTTTGGACATGTTGAGCTTTAGATAGCATTGGGACATCCATGTGTAGATAGCAGAAAGACAGTTGGTTACACAACATAGTACAGAAGGGTCAGGGGAAGAGATATAGATTTGGGTGCTGTCAGTGTAGAGGTGATTCTGGAGGACGATTGAGCAAATTAGTTCTCCAAGGGAAGAAGTGTAAAGTAAAAACATAAAGGGCCCAAGAACAGAGCTTTGTAGGACACCAACAGATAGTGGGAGTGGGGAGGTGTCAGAGGTAAAAACCCTAAAGGAGCAGCATTAAGACTTGCGCTGTAAGCTCCCAGAAGTACACCAAGATACATCAAGTATCTTATGATCCGTTCCCTCTAGTCTCCAGCTATAAGGTGTTCTACCCTTTGCAGGTGTATAGTAATATTGTGATATACTGCTTAGTCAGTGCTGCTTGGGGAAAAGGGCTGGATTCATCTTACTAGATGAAATGGCCGATCAGTAGTAGCTATACAGTTATCTTGGCAGGCCAGCCAAAGAGCCATTAGCCCTGTTTGTCAGGTCTTCAGCAGTTTTCACTTCAGTGGAGACAAAAAAAGTCCATCTTCCAGAGCCCATGTATCCATAGCGCTTTGCAGTGAAAAGCCACTCGTAGCAGTTTGTTGCCCTTCTCTTTGGCCCAAGACTTTAAACCAACTATGTTTCTCCACTTCTGTGATCTTTTGGTCAAGGCTCTATTCTTACAATAGAATTAGATTTTAGGGCTGGAAAAGTGTGTTGGGTTTACCTATGGCCCACGGCAAGTGGGCAAAAGAGGAGTCACATCTTACAATCATCATCATCAACAACATTTATTTATATAGCGCCAGCAGATTCCGTGGCACTTTACAATTGGGGACACATACATACATACAGACAGAGAGGTAAGAGAACCCTGCTCGCAAGCTTACAATCTATAGGACAATACATTTACAATAGATATGCAATATTGAATTGCTGGATTCTTGTTCAGAATCTTGAAGGGTTGTCTTGTCAGGATGCAGGCAGACAATGTTACAGCAGTGTCATATGTCCATTAGCAGGTAGACGTGAAGATTCTGGCAGTTTTGGAAGACCTGGCCAAGATTCTGTGGTGGTCACAGTTGCCACCTGTCACAGCAGTGTGTATTTCTGGTTCACAAATCTGGCTTATTGGTAGATGATCAACATGTACAGAGGTGTTTATCATACAAAAATATTTGTTAAGGAATTTGGGCATGATGTGTCTGCTAAAACAAACACCGAGTGCTGGTTCGGCACCTCAGTCTTATTTAGGCAGCTCTCCATATGGAGTCAAATCGAGCCGATGGATTCCAGAATTTTTGATGTTCGTGACAATATAGCAATAATATCAGTGAGGACGTTGTCGGCGTTGGGTGCCTTGTCCTGTATCCTTTACTGAGCAGGTGAAAAAATAATTCTAAAGTTTCAAACACTTATTAATCTAATAATGAATAACACTTATTAAGGCGTTTCATAACTAACCATTAGTGATTGCTTCAGCATATTGAGTGGAAGATATATATTTTTCTTTGAGTCTCAAAATATAAAAATAAAATTGATGTTAAAATGTGCAATTAAAGTCAGAAGTCAGGGAAAAGTAAAGTTAAAGTGATACCTTTTATTGGCTAACTGATTGAATTTACATGGCAAGCTGTACGGTTTACTTAAGTAGCTGTGTGATGTAAACTATTGTACAAATATGGATTCGTAGATACTGATCAGCCAAGGAATTGCCACACGAGTTGGAGATACAAGGTACCGGGTACAGTTCATCCCTAGTCCTAGTCCTAGTCAGCCTTTCATCTGATTAGTGTGGAGAATATCTCCAAAGTAGATAAAGATTACTTTAATTAAACTCGTAATGCCCCTGTACCTGTGTAGACCACTTTTGAATGAATTTATATTCATATTCAGATGTGAACTAGGCAATTTTTGTAATTTGTACAGAAATTTCTAAATACATAGCTATGGTGCAAAATTAAATTTGTAAAATTACTATACGAGTGGCACTATGTAGTTCTCCATACAATTATACCTTTAGTGCACACACATCACATTGCCATTCTGACTCCTCGTTCACCTGATCATTTTTTCTCCATTGTAATACTGCACCCCCTGTCTTAGTTGCCCCAGCACCCAACCCTAGTTACACCCCTATGCACATGCCTTTCTCTTTCTGTGTTGTGATATTCCTACTAATAGAGTCACTCTTAGGTTACATATCCTTGGTCATCACTGCAGAATGTACCACTACAGGAGTATCTGGTATCCCAGTGTTAACAGCGAGTTTGTGTAAATTCATCCACAGAGGTTATGTTTTCACGTGTCTGCTGTGGAGCTTTTCACACCCATGATAAGGGGCACCAAATTGGAGTATATGCAGAAGCAATGGTTTTATGTAGGGTTTCTTAAATGTTATCTGATTGATGATGATAATAAAAAAAATATGCTGACCATTTCTTCATTTTCATCGAGAATAGATAAGAGTGTACAATTTAAAGATAAATTTCACCTAAATAGTGGAGAGTTTGAAGTGTTACTCCTCACTGCTCCCACTTACCAGAGGCTCCTCTGCCCTGTACTGTTGGGGTCTGATGCGTGAGTAGGCACAAGTTGAGCTGTATGTTATCCCAGCGTGTTCCTTGCAATAGTGGGACCTTGTGTGTCTTTGGCCTTAAATGCTGTGATGACAAAAGCAGAAGGCAGGGTCTACATAGAGTTCGGCCTGCAGCCTTCGTGTGCTTTGGTCCTTCATTGTGGAGACCCGAGGAATATTTGACGCTAATTGAAAGGGACCTGGGGGTGGGACGCTAAAATTCAAGTAAGAAGTCTGGGCTGTCACTATCATAAATTTTCAATATGAAGGTGGCATTAGCTTTTAAGTTCAACATATACACTCATTTTGGTATCCCTGCTAAATGAAGGTGGTTTTTTTTGTTTTTGTTTTTTTTAATCATCAATAGTTTTTATAACGGTTTTTCAATTATGGGAGAGTGAAAAGTAAAAATGGAACCAAGGGAAGAAGGTATAAATGAAGGTGTTGTTAAGATGCATCTGACTAGGGTATGATCACCTTATTGTTTTTGGTCTTCTGCTGCTCATTCACAGTGTACCCAGGTGGGGAGGGTATAAAAAAAAGTAGCCAATCGAATCATTGGAGATTTCACAGCAGCACAGATTATTTCAGAAGAGTGAGAGAGTGGTGCTTGTAGAAGGCAGTGACCTGTCCTGTTGTGTGATTATGTCGGTGAGGACTGGGCTGCATGTGACAGGGGCAGCATTGTGATGTGAAGAGGTGAATGGAGGCAAGCAGGAAGCTTTAGACTGAAAGTTACATAGTGGAAGGAGCAGGATCCTCCACAGTGTCAGTGATGTCAGGTTCTCAATCTGGTGCAGGAAAACTGTAGTGTTAAACATACCTTTATATATCCAACTTGTTATACCCATTGTCCATGTGACTGTACTATAGGGTCACCAGGGTGGGAATATTTCGCAGAATTAACCACTGTATTGTATGTATCCATTTATCCAGTGCGTTGTATGTATCTATATCTTTTACAATGTTATTGTCAGTCTGTGTACTCTCTTCATCCTCTTTTATCAAAAGTATTTAGTTGCATTTAGTGAACCAATCTATGTAAAATAAAATATTCTGTTTCCAAACTAAGCCCCACCTACCACTGACGTTTTCTCCTTGTTCTGTCTGGCAGGTGGTTAAAGAGGTGGATCTGGAGTCCCACCAGGAATGTCTGTATGATCATGTTGAAGTGTACTCTGGTGGAGATGCTCAGTCTCCTGAACTCACGCGTTTCTGTGGCAGTAAGATCCCAGATCCCATCACAGCCCCAGGAAGCAGCATGTTCTTGAAATTTGTGTCTGACAATTCGGTGCAGAGAAAAGGATTCCTGGCAGAGCTGACAACTGGTGAGACTCATCACGACTGATATCTGCTTAGTTTTACTGGCTACAGTCACTACACAACTACACAAATCCTTTGTTACGGGGTTTACATATTCCTAAAATATGTCTAAGCCTACACTCCCCTTACACCATACTTCTCTCTGTGGATGTAATCACCTCCTCAATACAGCTAGGTCATGATACAGTTCCTGAGGACTTCCGCTGACTCTCTGTAATCGTCTATGTATCCTGGAGGATACAACCTGTGGCTGGGAAGATCACTATTAGTCAGGTGATGCACTCTGTCAGTCAGAAGGCGAATGTTACTACCAGCTCTGTGTCAGATACCTACTTCTTGGGCGGCTCAGAGATGATCACAGAGGCTGGCCTGCAGAGATCCTCAATGACTGCTTGTACCAGGACCCTGCTTTATTGAGGGAACAATGGGTGTCCAAGGGGATGGACATTCACTGAAGGGCTAGAGTTTAAATAGGCAAAGGGTGGGTTAAAGTATCTTGTGAAGGAGGAATGTGTGTTAGATTATTATATTACAGCAAGACCTGACCTTAAACTTGTACCCTGGAAGACATTTTTTTGTTGACTTTATACTGACTGTCTCCAATATTTGAAATGTTCTTATGTGGTGTCTAAAGCCATGGATTAATTATTGATATGGACTAATGCTGTTTATGCAATTCCTGTCTGAGCTGCAACTTAACATTTTCCCTTGTACACAATTGTGATTGATAAACTGTTTTTCTTTGGCTCTACCAATATGCAGTGCCACACTAAACACTGCCAAGGGATTAGGCCTATATATTGGGGTCCAACGTCTCTTCTAATATTTGCCTAAATATTGCTTATTTTATGGTAACCTGTAAGTATGAAAGTTCTCACTACTCCTTCTGAAACACATATCTGGCATCTAACACATAAAGTGACAATCTAACACCTGCACTGTGTCTGTACAGCTCGCTCTTTGAACTACATTTGAAAGTACATTTTTTACATTTTGGAGTAAATCTGGCTTGGGCAACCTGTGGGCCTTCTGATAGGGAATGCTGAGACTTCTAGTTCCACAGCGGCTCAGATTAGAGACGCTGAGTATTGTATATGTCTGACAGGGACATTGGACAGGATTTTGCCTATAGCTCTATAGATTGTAAGCTTGTGAGCAGAGCCCACCTACCTCTTTGTAGGTTAATACCCAGTCTTGTTGTATTATTGTGTTTGTTACAAATTGTTCTGAAGTGCAGTGTATATGGCGGTGAACTGGATTGGATGTTGTTTATGGGTGTCGGGGAGAGTGGAGGGGATTGGTTATTGTATATGACTGACAGGCACAGTGGACAGGATTGGATATTCTCTATTGCTGAGAGGGACAGTGAAGGGGATTGGATATTGTATAAGGATAAGAGAGACAGCAGAGGGTATTGTCTATTGGGAACTTCCGGCAGGGACAGTGGAGGAGATTGGATCCTAATGACTATGTCAAAAACATTTTATGGGTAGCATTGTGGTTAGAATTGCTATCTCATAGCACTGAGGTCATGGGCCCTATCTGTGTGGAGTTTGTATGTTCTCCCCGTGTTTGAGTGGGTTTCCTCCAGGTGCTCGGGTTTTCTCCCACACCCCAAAGACATACTGGTAGGTTAATTGGTTTCTGGCAAAATTAATGCTAGTGTATGTCCATGCGATAGGGAATATAGATTGTAAGCCGCACTGGGACAATGATTTACTGATTAAATATTCTCTGTAAAGTGTAAAGTAATATGTTGGCGCTATAGCTAAAACTGTGATTTAATAAATAATTGATTGGATATTGTCTATGGCTGGCACAGACATTGGACATGATTCGATATTGTCTATGGCTAACAGAGATAGAGGACGGGATTGGATATGGTCTATGTCCGACATGGACAGAGGAGGGATTGGTATTGTCTTTGTCTGACATGAACAGAGGACAGGATTGGCTATTGTCTATGTCTGGAATGGACAGAGGACGGGATTGGCTATTGTCTATGTCTGGAATGGACAGAGGACAGGATTGGATTTGATCTATGTCCGTCATGGACAGAGAACGGAATTGGATATTGTCTATGTCCGTCATGGAAAGAGAACGGGATTGGCTATTGTCTATTTCTGGAATGGACAGAGGACAGGATTGGATATGGTCTATGTCCGGCGTGGACAGAGGACGGGATTGGATATTATCTATGTCCGGCATGGACATAGGATAGGATTGGATATTATCTATGTCTGGAATGGACAGAGGACAGGATTGAATATTGTCTATGTCCGGTGTGGACATATAACGGGATTGGTATTATCTATGTCCGGTAGGGACAGAGGACGGGATTTGATATTGTCTATGTCCGGCATGAGCAGAGGATGGTATTGGATATTTTCTATCTGGCAGAGACAGTGAATGGAATCGGATGAATTTGTATATGGCCGATACATTTCTTTTGCCGTTTGTATGGTTGTGCGTCAGATTTTCAAAAGGTGTTTGTCAGAGTCGAACAGTGTACAGAGTGGAAGAGTGCACAGAGTGGAAGAGTGCACAGAGTGGAAGAGTGCACAGAGTGGAAGAGTGCACAGAGTGGAAGAGTGCACAGAGTGGAACAGTGTGCCTTAATGGAACACAAATAATTATCAAAAGAGAAGTGTAACATGTACAAATATTAATAGAAATATATGTAGATTGTAAACTTGCGAGCAGGGTCCTCTCATATCGTTTTCTGTTTCTTAATATCCAATCTTGCTCTTACTGTGTTTGCTCCTAATTGTAAAGCACTGCAGAGTATGCTGGTGCTATATAATTAAATGTTAATAAATACATAACTAAACAGATAAATAATAATACAGCTTGTGATTGTTGGGGCTGTTGAGGAACAAAAAATAAAATTTGTATCCTTTTACCAAACCTGACATTCTACAATTACACAACATAAAGCAATACACAGTGACAACATTTCATTCCTGATAAATTGCACAATGAGGGATGCATCCAACCATCAACCAGCTTCAGATAATGTGTAGTTCACTGTGAAATCTCAACTTCTCTGCCTGGTGACCACAAATAAACAGACCGCCTACACACCTCTACAAGGAATGACAAGTGTTATCCGGGCACATGTTGTGGAGCCACCGTAGATACATTGACAGTCTAAACAACACCTACACATTTATAAACTTACTTATCTACACACCTACGTCATGACAACAGTCTGCTATTTTGCATAGTGATGGAAAACATAAACCTGTAAAATAATCAACTTGAAGAGACCAACAGTAAAAAAAAAATTCGGATTGAGTTTTGTTATGTGGTGCTATCTAGATCTGGAGTAAGGTTTAAAGGGTACCCATCGCCCACACACATTGGAGATAGGCATTTTGTGGGCTGAACCAATATCATCATCATCATCAGTTATTTTATATAACGCCACTAATTCCGCAGCGCTGTACAGAAAACTCATTCACATCAGTCCCTGCCCCATTCGAGCTTACAGTCCCTAACACATACAGACACACAGACTGAGAGACTAGGGTCAATTTTGATAGCAGCCAATTAACCTACTAGTATGTTTTTGGAGTGTGGGAGGAAACCGGAGCACCCGGAGGAAACCCATGCAAACACAGGGAGAACATACAAACTCCACACAGATAAGGCCATGGTCGGGAATTGAACTCATGACCCCAGAGCTGTGAGGCAGAAGTGCTAACCACTAGACCACTGTGCTGCCTCACTAAGCACTTTATCTCTGGTTTCTAGTGAAATAATCCTCTGCATTTTGTTATGCACTTAATGTGTATGTCTTTTTTTTCTGCTATTTAATTGCATGGTTGTTTACATCTCTGAGGGGATAATATATCCTATGGAATATTTTTCTGGCTTTTACCGAGGTAATTATGTGCCTATTTAATAAGGGATACCTTAGGTTGCGCTGTGACATTGTGCAGCAGTGTTTTCAGTTGTGGTGTTTTTCTCTTGCAGTGTGCGGAGGGACACTGCAGGCAGAGGTTCGCACGAAGGACCTGTACTCCCATGCCAAGTTTGGAGATGACGTCCACCCGTCGGCCACAGAGTGTGTGTGGCATATAGTGTCGGAGAGTCAGTACGGCGTGGAGCTGGTCTTCCAGAGCTTTGAGCTAGAGGAAGAGCAGGACTGTGGATACGATTACATAGAGCTGTATGATGGGCCAAATGAGAATGCCCCCAGAATGGGGAGATACTGCGGGTCAGGGGTATGTATCCCCCTGTGTGTGCATTATATTCATTGTCTCATATCTCTCCCTATGTCTCCCTTTCATTCCATCATACAGGCGTCTCCCATCGTTTCTTTATAAGTCTCTTGTGTCTCCTGCAATACTCACCCACTCAATGGTTCATCAGGGGAAATCAGTATAAACATTTCTAGAAACAGGGCTTATTTTATCTTTCTTTACATTTTAATTGTACCCAAAGTGGAGGCGGCCATTTTGTGGAATGAACCAATAGTCAATCTATCAGTTCACGTAGAACCAGTGAATTGGAATGGACTGCATTTTTATGAATATTGGTTCCGATCAAACAATGGCTGCCTGTAGGTAAAATGCACTTCAAATTAAATATATGCACATAAATTATGCAGAACATTCTCTTTGTATTAAATAACACGGTGTAAGTTGACATAGTGCAATGAATGTATTATCAATCATACACTGCTAGGGAGCTGTGAGTATAGTGGTGTATTTGTGGTTATTATGATACCCATTTGACATTAATAACTTTTAAACAAAGTATCTTTAAGAAATGCTCAAAAGCTCCACAAAACATGTTGTTTTTCACAAATGTCTCACTAATCTCTCCATATCTGCTGACATGGCCTCCACTTCCCAGTTTATCTTCTTTGAGAGGAAATAATTTTAAGAAATCCCTGACTACTGAATATGTCCAGGAAACCAGCAACCAGCACAGCAGGGATATTTATCAAACATATTTTTTTTTATTTATCAGGGCTGTTTTACTAAATGGGAAAAGGGTGTGGCATGTGCCTTGGTCCTATCAGGGCAGGGGCTTACCTTGGAAGTTAGCCTGGCGACGAATGCATCTCATGTGATTCCTATGTCTGTTCTTCAATGTATGCTCTGTGTTTTGTGTGATTCCCATATCTGTTCCCAAATGTATGTTCTGTGTTTTGTGTGATTCCAATATCTGTTCCCGAATCTATGCTCTGTGTCTCGTTTGATCCCCATGTCTGTTCCTCAATGTAATCTTTGTATCTTGTGTGATTCAATTGTCTGTTCCCAAAATTATGCTCTATGTCTCATGTGATTCCCATACCTGTTCCGGATTGTATGCTCTGTGTTTTGTGTGATTCCCATATCTGTTCCCAAATGTATGCTCTGTGTCTCGTGTGATTCCCATACCTGTTCCCAAATGTATGCTCTGTGTTTTGTGTGATTCCCATATCTGTTCCCAAATGTATGCTCTGTGTCTCGTGTGATTCTCATACCTGTTCCCAAATGTATGCTCTGTGTCTCGTGTGATTCTCATACCTGTTCCCAAATGTATGCTCTGTGTCTCGTGTGATTCCCATACCTGTTCCTGATTGTATGCTCTTTTTTTTGTGTGATTCCCATACCTGTTCCCGAATGTATGCTCTGTGTTTTGTGTTATTCCCATACCTGTTCCCGAATGTATGCTCTGTGTCTCGTGTGATTCCCATACCTGTGTTCCTGATTGTATGCTCTGTGTTTTGTGTGATTCCCATACCTGTTCCCGAATGTATGCTCTGTATGTCGTGTGATTCAATTGTCTGTTTCTCAATGTATGCTCTGTAGAGCCATGCAGTGGCTCTGAGTAATAGCTCCCTGAATGGTGCTATAGGTGACAGATGGCCTTCGGTGTCACTCCTGTACCATCTGAATTGACATGCACATATGAGCAGTGCTTCCACAAGACAAAAGTCCCAAATCCAGCACATCCTTTGTGCCACCCCTTACCAAGTACCACATTATGCATGTGTCCTTTAGTCAAAAAATGATAATTCGAATGGGTGCACCTAAGATTGGATGGGGGAAGGAGTTTTTGGAATGATGCCTCAGACCCTGTGGGGTTGTCTCAAATCCCCCACTACAAAAAAACTGAAATTATATTTGATGGGATAGGGTGCAAATAGGATAGGAGAGGGACAAGTGAAGACAGGATCAAAAAGAGTTGATATATATATGAGAAGTCAAAATTAACTATCTGAATACCTCAACCTAATAATAATAACTTAAAACACAAATAAAATGAGATCTAATGTAATAGGTAACATAACACGTTCTGCATAAACATATGACAAATCCATGCAGTAATGAATTGCTATCCACAAAGGTGTACCATGCACATATGTAAAAAACTAAAGTACATCTGGGAATGCTAATTGCATGGGAGATTAACACAAAAGGATTATGTTCCCACTACTAAGACTCTAATTTGGGCTTTCAGCAATGTCCATAACTCATACAATAGTGCAAAGTGCAAGAGAAAGGGCAAATAAAGTCCTGAGAGTTCCATATACCTCCTTATTTGACTTGTGAAGTCAAGTCAAGGCAAGTGAAGTGTCCTTTAGAGCCTAGATGGCAAATATGGGAATGGATAAAGAAAATGGCGAAAACTCTGACTCAGTCAAGGTTTAATACATAACCTTAGTACACCTACAATGTAAAACATTTAGGTAGAACCTCAGAAATAGTCACCCAGCTCCAGCTCACTTTGATCCAAGTATACATCGTTAAGTAGAGACAATCATTTGAGGTTCAGTGGTCAGCAGCTAGTCTTAGCACACACTGTGGTTGTTTCCATGCAGATAATGAATGGTTACGGTTAAGGTCAGAAGGTATAACAGAAGTCCATTCTGGAGGTTCCAAGAAATTATATAATAAGCTTCTATAAATGAAAACAGCTGGGTTTTCCATAATAGTACTAGAAGATAAATCTTGTCACTGATTCTACAATGTACAACCCATTTCTAGCTCAGTCGGTTAACCAATACTTCTGTTCATCGATGTCAAATATTCCAGCGCTACTGAACCAAAAATTAATTTAGGTGTTCATACAAATTATTGATAATCAATAGTCTAGGCAGTCTAATAGTCTTGATTACCCAGTTTAGACTAGTGATCAATTGATTGTTTGTAAGAAAATTGCTGAATTCCATTTGGTTTAGTAGCACTGGAATATTTGTGTCTTTTGAGTAGTTTCTTTACTAGTGGGAAGCTCCTTTTGATTCCATAGCTAAAGTGTTAACAATTTAACATCTAGCCTTGTTTTGGAGCATGTGTCATGTGTAATTTCTGATGGCTATATACAACAGAGTCCAGTGCAGTGAATAGTCCAATCTTGTGGCTAGCGTACAAGCAGGCTTCCACTCTGGAGGCTAGTGGACAAGCAGACTTTCACTATGGAGGTTAGTGGACAAGCAGGCTTCCACTCTGGAGACTAGTGGACAAGCAGGCTTCCACTCTAGGTGGCTAGTGGACAAGCAGGCTTCCACTCTAGGTGGCTAGTGGACAAGCAGGCGTCCACTCTAGAGGCTAGTGTACAAGCAGACATTCACTCTGGAGGCTAGTGTACACACAGACATTCACTCTGGTGGCTAGTAACTCTACAGTCCCTATAACATACTCACTCCACCCCTACCCTGCTGCTTGCTAGTTCCTAGAAGACCGTTGCTGATCCCTTGGCCCACAGCTCAGCTCTTTCCATAGCAGGAAAGGCCAGAAACGATGTCCATAATTGAAAGATTTAGAGCTGCGTTGTGGGATATTTCCTCCTATGGAGAGAGATGAGCAACACCAAAGGTGATCTCCAGCATACCTGGTTATATGTAAGTACCCAGACTCTGCCATATATAGCAAATGGTGGAGGTACCAGGGCAAAAATCACCACTAAAGTACTATTAGTGGGAAGGGATTTTATACACTTATTAAAGGGGTTTTCCACTATACTTAATATCCAGCAGGAAGCTTCCAGTGTTCAGATTTGTAAATAGTGTCAGACAGAAAATTGTTTGAAGAGTGGACTCAAATGCTAGAATCCACTGTATAAGCTGCTCTATATATCCTGACATCGGGAGGTGTCATGTGCTCCCACACTGCATGCATCCCCCGTGACTGACTTGGAGGCAGCCATTTTGTGGGGTGAATATTTTTTAATAGGGAAGACGCAGCCTATCACTGAGGTGAAAAATAAATGGTGGTACAAGATTCTCTCAAATCTCATGCTCTTCAAGGAAATATATACATACTATTTCTAATCTGGGTTTATTTTATTATTCTATACATTTATGGTGTATCCATTAACACATGTTAAGGATAATCATTTTGTGGTCTAAACCAATATTCATCCCATCGATTCACTAGACATCGCTGAGGTGTGAGGTTCAAAGTGGCTCATGCTTCAGTGGTTTCCTGAGAATTGATGGGCTGCTAGTGGTATAGCCAACATAATGGCTGCTCCACAATAGCATAACTCTTTTTTTGCACCTCATCCGTCACCTGACTGCTTTATTTCTGTCCATGTACTTTGTATTTGTACACGTTTGACTTTTTCTTGACAGAATTTTCTCTTACATACTTTTTTTATTCTATTGTTTATCTGTCAGTCAAATCAACAGCCTTTTTTCTTCACTTTTCACCAAATGTATTCTGTTGTCTATGAGAAGCTCTCAATCGGTAATTTACTTCTTGTCCACAGCCCCCAGAGGCAGTGTATTCAACTGGTGAATCTCTGACAATCAGATTCCACTCCGATGACTCGATTAACAAAAAGGGATTCCACATTCGGTTCACCAGTACTAAATTCCAGGAAACTCTTCACGTCCGCAAGTGACACCCCACAACTCTGTCCCCTGCCCCGTTGTATCCGGGACCAAGTCTGTCTGTGGGGATGAATCCTGAACTGCAGGACCCCTAACAATGATCTGTGGATGTGAGGTTACAAGACACATCACATAGGATAAAGGACAAGACGAGCCTCAGGGATATCCAAGGACGCAGACTCACGTTGGCAGATGAACATAAACGTTTTCTGATACACGCACCGTTACATTCATACACACATGAAACACACTTTCTGCCTGAAATGCATGAGTCCTGTGCCAAGTGCTGTTTAAGTATTTAATGGGGAACCTACTTAATCCTGTGAACTTCGCTTCTTGATTCTGCAATCACATTCTCTAGAGCCAGTATGCTTGGGCTGGCTTAAGGCTTTCCTCTTCAGTCCTAAAATTGCCACCTTTTCCCCCTAAAAACCTATCTACTGCCCCCCATGATCTCTGATCATTTTGCATCTGACCCATCCAACCCCAATAATGTTAGAGTTTATATTTCTGCTCGTATTGTTAGCCTTTAAAGGGCTTTCATCATTTTTTAGGCACTTCCCTGCCTTAGTCTGGTCTTAGTAATATCAAGATTTTACTCACTGAGCCATACACAAGTTCCTTAGCCACACCACTCAGTGAGAGCATCTGCCATGAATGTGTAAGCTATGGACTCATTAAAGGTGGTCGCACTGTGAACGAGCAATGGGCCGGTGCTCTACTCACATATATCATGCAAAAGGAACGGCAAAGGAAAATTAATGCAAATGAGTGTGATTTTTGGATATGCGTATACAAATTATATAACAGAATTTTAATACATGTGTATGTTTGTGCAGTTTGCAATAAGTACAGGCAATGACATGAATATGCACATTGACTGTTTATATAAGTGGGTGTATTCTTATCCCGTCCAGTCCTTACTGCCTAGGCAGACATTCCTTATGCTTCAATGTGTACTGGATTTTCCGCCTTCTTTGGTTGAACCAAAGTGTGCACAGTGCCACCCCGGTTTATGACAGGATTTGCTAGTAAGGTAACAAAGGCTTATGTCTACAGACAAGCCCTATTCTGGGGAAACAATTAGGATTATGATATTAAGTGTTTTTAGTAACATTTTGTCAGATCAAAACATGTGGGAAAATTGTCTTGTATTTGTGACACATTTAACAGAAGTATTGTGTGTCCGTTCATAAACATCAGTCACATTGTACAAAGTTCCTTGATTCTTCCAGAGTTTTCTAATTATTGATCTAGTTTTAAGGCACATATAGAAAAGGGGTTATTGGACGTACTCTTGATTTTTCTTTCCATTTGTTTCTGCAGTTTCCATAAATGTGGCAGACAATGTTGTTTTGTTCTTCCCTAATTAAGTTTTCAGAGGTGTTGATGTAAGAGTTAAAAGGTTGCACACCACCTTGTAAATGCTGAAGAGATTACAGACATCACAGCCAGACAGTGACGCGTTTTACTTATGTAGATAAATGTTCCTTGTCCCAAATCTGGGAACCAAACTAGAATTAGATCCAAGCCAATACCGTCCCCTGGGAGTATATGTCATGGACCCAAGATAGTTAAGTGCTCAGCTTCTCTTCTGTAGTTATGCATTTACCTTGAATGAGTAGTGGGAGATAGTTTGACCTTCTGTGAATATTATTTTAATTTGTTCTATCTTACCCTATACCCACATTTTACCAAGAAACACAAAACGACAACCATGCAAAAAAAAAAAAAACTGGACAACCGTGATCGGGATATTTTAGTGCATCATTACCACACATGCTGGTATAGGCTTCCAGCCAGTGGCGAGTGAGATCTCCTTTCACAGTATGTCAAAAGCATTCAATACACCAGAACCACTTGACTTGTGTTCACACTCTAGATCCAGTTTTAGGGCAGAGTGGGGGTAGGCGGGGCAGTTAGGGCATTTGACCTAAGATTTCTGCTTCAGAAGTTTACCTTGTGCCAGAATTTACCATAGTTCTATATTAATATTACTGAAATACAAAATATATTTTTAATTAGCTGCATAAGTTGAACACAGGAGGATTATGCCAGTTTTCTGCCCTGGAACCTTGTGTTTCTATCTCCATCCTGTAACCTCTCA
This sequence comes from Mixophyes fleayi, assembly GCF_038048845.1. Classification (NCBI taxonomy): domain Eukaryota; kingdom Metazoa; phylum Chordata; class Amphibia; order Anura; family Limnodynastidae; genus Mixophyes; species Mixophyes fleayi. The sequence goes on along the minus strand of NC_134405.1, from coordinate 56,760,942 downwards.
TTATGAGAAACAGAACATTCCTCCAAATACACCCGACATGATCCCTAAAAATGACTTAGTAGAGTCTTGGAAATGTGTATAAGGCTTAAGAAGTGAAGCAGAAACACAAAATAACATGTAATTACTATTACTGTGTTTTTCAGCATAGGGATCAGGTGAGAGAGATCCTGACATGTGTTGGGTGAAAGGAGAAATGCGTTCCATGCCGTAGTCTCAGTATTTACTTCACCTTAACCATGTATGAGCATTGGCTGGGCTCCCTTTCCATTCCCTCAAATGATTCGTTGTTATGAATGTAAAGACTGACAGTTATAAAGACTTGTGTAGCTAACAATCAGGCACTAGCTACCATGTGTCCAGCACAATGTATACAGGGTTTTACTAAATATGTAACCTTTGCCAGCTTAATGGATCTGAATTTACCTCCAGGGAGTCCAGTTAGGTGTGGAAATATTAAATCCCCCATTTTCTTTTCTCTACTAGACTGGACAGGTGAGAGGTGAACTCAGATCCGCTAAGCTACCGAAAAAGACGCTTTAAAGGAGGTCTTAACCTTATTAGGCCCGCTGGTACACTAGGAATGCCTAGTCAGACATTTACAACTGGACACAACATGTACGTTGCATAATAACTGCTGCTGACATGCAATTTACATCTGTCTTGTGCCTAAACAGTGTGTGCATTTGATGCAGTTCTAAATGGTTGATCTAGCAACCCTACTCTACCCATAGTACCTAGCACACAGGGACGCTAGTTGTCAGAACAGCTGTGTTTACTCAGGAATTCTATTATGTGCCTGCTGGCTTTATATTGTCACATATGTAAGACAGGTCACAAGTCTGGACACATTCACCAATCCCTGCAAACAATGCTATGGAAATGACTGTGATGTCAGAGGCAGAGCATAATGACCACTTCAAGGGCAAATGCAGAACGTGGGACTGGTGGAACTGGGTAATTATTATTAGTTTAGTACTTAAATTGCATGAATAAATTCTTTTAACATGGCATTTTGATAGAAATCTTTTAATTGCTCATGTTTTTTTAATTAACTTGCTAAGGGAATGCTCATCATCTCCATGTTTCATCTCCATCTTTTCATTGATACACCCATTTCCAGGTGTGGTCTGCACGATTAAGAATGACATGAAAACTCCCCATAGTCATCAGTACAATGCATAAGAATTGTGTGTAAAGGAATACTGCTGCTTCCCTCAATATCAAGAAAATAATACAACCGCATCAGGTTAGGTTTATTACATACTATATTGTGAACATGTTTTCAGAACTTACCACTTTAACATGGTTTATAAACAACGACCTTAGCGGAACATATTGTTATAAACAAGTGTATACAACACAGCAATGCAGGGCTCGGAATGGGAGTATACAGGTCACTGCAAACACTGCCCTCTCTCTGCCACCCACTATACCCATGGATGTTCAAACCAAGAGAGAAAACAAGGGCTTTTCACAGAGCCACAATTACTGATCTCCATTGCTGGAGAAACATCTCGGTGCATCATACAGATCATCACTGTTTCATTGGGTAGTAGTTTGGGAACTAAGACCCTACAATGCTCACAACTGAGCAATCACTGAGCTGTCCATCACTCAGATGTCCATTCTGCCTGTAAGTAAATCCTGGTAGACTAGGTGTTCTGTGGGGACTGGTTTTGGAAATGCACTAATCACACTTTCAACACCATAAGCCACACAACAACATCCTTGTTACTTAACAAACACAGCTGACAAATTACATGCGCCTCCCTAGCGCCCCCCACTGATGTTGCACACCTTGCAACTGGGATCCTTCTTGGCATTTGCCGTAGAAAGGCTCATCAACTGATGCCCTTTGATCTCCGAAAGCTGCCCCAAGCCCAGGGGAACTGGTTCAGTGTAGAGTATCTCTAGTATAAGATCTTGTGCGTGCAGGTAACTACCCTGCTCACCCCGGGTCAGAAAAGGGTTGTTCTGCGGGTCCAGCAGTGGCAAACGAGCACTGCAGAAGGCATCTCCTTGTGAACCTCGAGGAGCCAGGACCAGGACAACATAGTGGTAGGCACTGTACATACAATAGAAGTCAGCAAAGTAAAGGTGTGTGTCCTCATTAAAGATGTTCCCAGCTGGAACAGTCACCCTCCATCTCCCGTAGGGCGAGTCATGCGGGGGCAGGCCAGTGTTGAACTCTGTGTTGCAGCTAAAAAAGACGCCATGGAGTGTGCCACTGATTGGTGATCCGTGGCTCCCGCTCTGGTCTTTTAAGGATGGTAGCATGAGACCTCCCCACTTGTCTCTGTCCAGATATAGAGGGGAAATGAATGGTAAGATCTTTAAAACAAGTTATGCCAATTTACTAGCTAATGAATAATAATGAGTAGTAAAGATTTAAACATGTAAAATTAAATATTACTGAACACTTCCTTTTATTTCCTTAGAATGCATGCATTGTTTTATTTATATTTGTTTCTTTGGGAGTACATTTATATATATTGTATATGTCACTAGTGTTGCTGGTTCTTGTCATGCAAAGGCTGACTTTATGGGGCATATTCAATTGTCCGGATTCCCCGCCGTGTTAAAACTACTACCGTTATTACGGTAATAGTTAGCTGGATTTCAGCTTGCGGCTCAGGGAGCTGTGAGCTGAAATCCAGCAAGAAAACTACCGTAATACCGGTTTTTCCGCGCACTATTACCGTAATAACAGTAATAGTGTGCGGAGCGCTATATTTTCGGCGTTTCCGCCGACAATTGAATATGCCCCTATGGGGTAGATTTAGCAAAGCTTTGAAATAAAGGAAAAGCATAGGTTTCAAGCATCATTTATCTAGTACATTCTAGAAGACAAGAGCTAGAATCTGATTGGTTGCTATGGGCAACTCCTCTACTTTTCTTTTTTTTAGAAGTTTTAGATAATCTACCCCTATGACTTCATATGACAGTGGATAAACATCTGTACACACTGAGGAGGCAGCATTATAGGGACTGAGACAATATTTGATAATCAAGTCTATCAATTCACCAGAAACCGGTAACATTGTTGAGAAACTCTGTGAGAACCCCAGGACCTAGTGGATTCTTGGAGATCACCTAGGGAGATTATTGCAACCAAAACACTTCATTCCTGTAGGCTGAGGACCTGCTGGTGTGACTGCCATGGCCACCGAGTACTTGTGTATGCAATTGGGTATGGTGACATGGGTTCAAAGGTCACCCCTTGTTTACATGCACTGTACTCGTTTAAAAATAAAAGCTAGTAAACCCATGTATTGTGACGCCAATGGGTACAAGGCCTTAAATACACAGTGTCTCTAACATATCTGAAATAGAAGAACATTTGTGAAAATTACTTTATATTATAACTTTTTTTAACTAACTGATTGGGACTTGATTATACCTCCCAACATTTGAAAATAAAATCAGGACAACATAAGACCGATCTGCACAAACACTAACTCATAATGCTAAAACCACCAAAATGGGACTGTTTGGAGGTGTGGCCCGAATTACAGGATTTAAAGACTATAGGTCTTATTTACTAACACAGTGCAGTGTGCTGTAATTTACAGCCACCAATCAGATATTTGTTTTCATTTTCTAAATTAAAATGGAAAAATGATAGATTCTGATTGGCTGCTATGGGTTGCAACACATTTGTGCCCATAATACCATCTTATTAAATTAACATGTGTCTCTTCGGTGCTTTGTTACAAGTATGAAGTTTCTGGCTCATTGTTATAAATTTACCCAACAACTGGCGGAGTAGCTGCTCTAAGGCAAAGCTGTGTGGGGGAACCGGGCGGTACTCAGAGCCAGATTAGGGTTTGTGGAGCACCATGGTAGCTAACTTCTGGGGGCCCCTACCAATAAAATTGCCTGCTGTCAGATCAAGTCATGTCAGCGACACCCACTATGACCTGTCAGCAGGTCACAGCAAGCCCGGACTGACCATCTGGCACTTCTGGCAAATGCCAAAAGGAATAGATGGACACAGGGCTAGCTCTGCCTCGTTCTCACCGGGCCCTGTTGTCAATGATTAACTTTTTTTTTTCAGATTCACCACTGTCTGTGTTGGCTTAGGAAAAATGGGATGCACAGCCGCTCCTCCCATTGACCTCTGCGGAGCCGACAGCCGCTGTGTGCTTTCAATGTCGGGGCCGATTTTTAGTCCCAGTCCGACCCTGGGTCACAGTGTTTGTCGGCGGAGGGTGATTGATTAATCTGACTACAGAAGTGCTGCTCGCAACACTTAAAAAGTGTAAGATTCCCTCCAAGTGATACGTTCATACAGTAGAAAGGCTCCACCACTTTTTATCCTTTAACAGGATTGGGGACGGGGCTGCAGAACCAGAGTAAGCAGGTGGCAGAGGGGAAAATTTGAGGTCCCCTGATGGGGGTGGGGGCCTCAGTTGTGCTACCCATAATCCTGCCCTGATAATATTGGTCCATGCACCCATAAGGGATGGACAGGTATAGTTAGATCCCCCACCCATAAAAGTTTACTATGGTACTTGTGATTGTGTGCACTCATTATATTATTACGTGAGATGAGGTGATCGTGCTGTCACTGCCACCTTCTCTCCCACTATCTTCAATGAACATAGTAAATGTATATATAATGTGACATTATTAGGCAGATATGGGGCACCTGGCGAGCTGGAAGTATTCTGCAGTCTGGTTCCTGTAGAAGACTTGGAATGATAACATCCGTCCTGCGATCCCTTCTGCCTTCTCCTGAAGCTGCCTCACCTGCTCCACTGCGTAATCTGTGGGGTGTTAGATATTGTTATTTCTATCTCCTGCTTAGAGCTGCGTTACCACCTGACACAACATTTCACTTCCCAAAGGGGGGGAGGGATGGGGGCCAATCAGAAATGGTCAGAACCTTGTAATCTACGCAGATGAAGATTAGAATGTTTCTTGGGACAATTTCTTCTTCTATTTGGTAACATATTGGAATAACCTTTTTTTTATTGGGATACTACAGAGAACAATTAGCAAAACTACCACAAATATATTGCTAAGTTTATACTACTACTTACTGTCATCTTAATGCTTACAGGAATATCTAATAAGATTACACTGACTGTGTTACATTATATATAAATATAAATGGTGTGGGGGTTTTTAACATTATTTTATTGGTTACCATTTTTTATTTTTACTTTAAAAGGAATCAGCATGTCTACATGCAAAGACGCGTGGAACACTCCCACTTCCACCACTGATTATATGTATATATTAAGTGTGCTCGTGGATGCTATAACGCTAGGATTATAGTGTAGAGAGCCTTTCTAGGGCTCTCTCCTCTATGGGAATTACTGTGATTATGTCATTGTGTAGAAGAGGGGGACATAGCTTCCCATGATGCAAAGCACTACTGAGTGCCAGGGACCAGTTAAAATTTAACAATAGTACTAACGCCCAGATAAAAAGAATAGATGGTATAAGAATTGCAGAAAATGAGGATTTTTATTGTGGAGTATTGAGAAACAGGGACATTTCCAGGGACTAATCTTAAAATCTTGGAATAAGCTCTGAAAATCAGGGACACTTGGCAACTATTGATCTGTTCTTAATTATAGTTGTGTCATTCTTTGCTGAAACCATTATGTGCCTGTTTGGAGAGCTGTATGCTATAGTTTAGAATATAGGATGCAGTTGGTAGCACAATAACTGTGCATAGCAGTATGCAAGTGATCTGGAAGAGTGCCTATACTTTTATAAGTTCACAAATGCTCATTTTTCACCTCCTGTACAGAAGTGGAGCGTCTCACTCCAGCCGGACACTGTGTATTCCCCGTCACTGCGTTTCACTGCAGTCTGCACAGCCAACGTGTACTCTGTCCGTGGACTCAGGAACCAATGGCCTCGCACCATCATAGGCAGCACCACCGCCTTCGCCACCAGTTTGGTTGGCACATCCTTTGTGAAAGGCGATAGCATCATTTCGGCATGTTTTACTTCCGTACATTCAGAATATAACAGTAATGTCTAATAAATGCCCAGATACAGACAAAGCATTAGGGTGATATACTACCCTGTCACTCACCCGGTGCTTGAACTTGTTCTCCTTCTGCCCACCTTGCTTGTTCAGGTCTATAAAGTAATGAGTTACCCGCCTGGTATCATAAGGTGGCATCTCCCAGGACACCCGGAATGAGTCGCAGGTTATGTCACTAATCTGGATATCATGTGGAGCAGAAAGAGGGGGCTCCATGCTCTGTACTTGAGGGAGCAAAGTCTCTGAGGGGGAGAATGGTAGTATCATCATTTACCAGAGTTAACCCAACCCATGAGCATATTGTTTACTGGTCATTTTATAAAAATGTGCAGATAGCTGGCGCATTATTTATGATAAACAAAAATGTGTCAGAAACTAATAATAGGAGTAACTTTGGGATAGGGGGGCCTTAGAAATAAAAGAATGGGTCCACAACCCCAACACAGTGGTATAATGCATATTGGGCCTCATACAGAGCTAGGAGTAAATCCAGCTAGATGGAGCAATTGTGTATTTGGGTATATTATGATGCACTACAGGGGGAAGGGGGCAAATTTAAAATGCAGTGAGAGATCAGTGAGAGATTTAGAGTTGGGAGGGGTACATACTTGTTAAAACTCTAAATTGCAGTGTTAAAAAAATAATAATAATTTGTTGTCCAGTATTTGTGGGCTAAAAGCAGGCAGGATGCTTCCTGGCCACCCCTTGCAACACAACATGGTTTGTGCAGGTGCATGCTTTAGCTCAGTGCCTGTGCAGGCCCTTGGAGTGAACTAGGCAGCACCCCTCCCCCACACAAACATTCACAACCCTCGTTGCTTCTTACATTGGTCGGCAGGAGGTGGGTGGTGGCATCCTCAACTCCTCAGACTGGGAGTGTGTAGCTTGGCTGTGACATCACAGCTACGCACTCCACTCCCAGCGTAACTCTGACATGGGGGAGCAGCAGCATCGCATGTAAGAAGCTGCTGGCTCATTCTCTGTCATGTCAGCGGCCTTTAGCTTATTTTGCTCCTAACCCTAAATAAGTCCCACTATGTGTAAGTGGTATGACATATTTTTATTGCAAGGGATATGCAGTACCACTTATAACCAGTAGGGGGCTGAGAGTGATCCCATCAAACATTGCATATTTGTGCAATATTGTTTGTAGACTATACAAGGGTAGAGTTCATATACCGTATATACCAAATTGCTGCATTTATCATATATAATTGTATGTATTCTATGCATATATCAGTGATGTGAAATTTGACACTATAGATGTGATAGCATTTGAAATGTGCACTGTTTATAGGCAGCCATGGTTTGCACAGTGATGAGCTGTATTTTCTGGGCTGAGGAACGGTTACAGTCAGGATGGGACAGTGCAGGTATGCACACACAAAGAACACAGAATTAACAATAAAGGATGGTCTGCCATAAAATGTTATTTAGTTGGTGACTGGAAATCTATTCATACACAAAGACAGACATGGGTCATTATAAAACAGCATTACCTGACTCTGAAGTACTCCTGGTGCTGTCACTGTGTAGATCTGTGCTGGTATTTGAGGATCTCGCTATGTGACTGACTGCTGCTATTTGGCTTGTTTCTCCCTCGTGCTCCAATAGCAATACAGTCTGTGGGAGGATGTTATACAGTAATCTCTCTATATCTCTTCTTACAAGCCACCCACACGTGTAAACTACTCACAGCTGGCCTAGATCCCATTTGGCAGACCCTACACCAGTGCTACCTCCCCTCAAAACACAGTCCGGCACCTACATCCCACCTCTCCACCTGTAATTGTCCCCAAATTCCACACACTATTAAATCTTTCACTACATTGTCCAAATCACTGCAAATTCTTTAAAGCATAATCCCAAATTATTATGACAGAGTACAAGATTAAATCACAATGTCTCTAGAGACCGGCTAAACGTAACACTAAACCACTCAAAATATAACCTCAGGTCCTGGCAGAGAATTAACTTGCTGGACAATGCGTCATAAGCTATGCAGAACATTCTATGTATATTGCAAATGATTATCTTACATAACAGTATATCACACCTTGTAAGACTTGCCTTTCTCCAAACACCAACTGGGAAGGAGATGTAAATTAAAGATATATGTAAATATACCGTTCAGAGCATTACATCAGCATCAGATGATCTGAAGATAACATGAGAGTGTCACAATTTGTGCAGAAGATGACACTTGCCAACTCTGTTCCATTACTCCCTCTGTTCCCATGTTCTGTAGAGCAGAGACTTGCAGAGCACTCTGTGTAGATGTGCAGAACACCACATTCCATGCTTAGCATTGCACATCTTCCACAGCAATGTATAAAAGTTCAGATCTGAGGTGTAGCCCCCAGAGAACATAAATCACAGGTGTCATCAGACTGCCAGAGCATTGCACAACCCACAGAGCATCCTCATGGGAGACCGATCATGGAGAGCAATCACACTGTGACAGAGAGAGAGATAGAAAACAAGAGACATCTGGGTGCTGTAAGATAAAGCAGGTGGAAATGAGACATACCTTGGAAATATGCTGTGTTACTTCACTGTGGAATGAGAGAGAGAACGAAGGAATGAGAGGCGAGGTGAAGGAAGAGAGAAAAAATATATAGTGAGTAGGAGGGTAACAGCAAAGCAGAGAGAGAGAGTGTGAAGGAGAGTGAGGGAGGTGAGCAAAAGAGAGAGGAGGCAGGACTGAGAGGACAGAATTAGAAAAATAAAGATTAAAAGTAGGAAAAGACAGCAAGAGAAGGTGAAGAGACAGCAACTGTCCAGAGAGTGTGGTTACCAAAGACGCCCTAACCTTGTGATGCGGCAGTGAAAGGGTTGAATATTCTTGTGACGTAAGTTCCACATCACACAAGGCTGTTTTTAAGAGGGGGGTGACTGTTTCAGCAGGTTTGGGGTTAAGATAAATATCAGCGCGATACACCACCAGATGCTGACAAGTGTAGATGCCTGTATTTCAAAGGCAATAATTAATCCCATTAATGTTGCCAATAATAGGAACAAATCTAATCCACTCTATAGCAGAGCAGACACAACCATTGTTAATTATCAGAATGACAGCATAAAATAGAATTGGTGACACTCCCACCCCCCAGCTGTTGTTGACACAAAACTTCCATCCTTCTTACCAAGGCAACACGCTGGTAGCTTCTATTTCATAACTGCTTGGAAGATGCAGTTTGCTATTCACTAGTGTAATGCAAAACTCTGAGGACTGTAAAATGCAGTATTTGTGCGCCATTCGATTAGTTAAACTGTCTTCTCTCCATTACAGTGAGTCTTGCATTTAATGACTTATTATGTCTATAAAAGTGAGACTATCCACTTTCTCACCCTCTAACATTAGAAAGTACAAACAAGCTCTCCCTCCAGTTAGAATGTCTTGTCCATACAAACAAGCTCACTCTCTAGAGTTAAAATGTCATGTCCATACAAACAAGCTCACCCTCCAGTTAGAATGTCAGGTTCATACAAACAAGCTCACCCTCCTGTTATGTCTGTACAAACACACTTTCTATCTAGTTATAATGCCAAGTTTTACTTCTGTATGGGTGAGCTTTCCATCCAGAGCTACAGGGCCTGTAGTTAAAAGCACAGTGTAACTTTACACTTCTCTTTCTACAGATGTTTTGAGTTGCAAGTAACTTAAGATACCTGCAACTTTAAATCTAGTATCTAGATACTGAATGTCCAGTGCAAAAATGCGGGCATCATCGTTATCAACCCGGAAACTTGCACCAGGCCTATGGGTTGAGATATACCTCCAAAAAGATATATGCAAGTCAAAATCGGACGTATACCTAAGGGGCAACACTTGTGTCCCTGTACTGTACTGAACCTAAACATGAACGTCCCTGACCTGCCTCTCCGCAATTGGGCGCAAGTAAAGGATATGGTTAACTCAAAAGACTGGCGTCAGTTGTGCATATGTGCAGTGCAACAAATATTATGCTCGTTGTACATGGCACAAATGGACTCACTACCATCTCTAATTCGGGCCCAAAATATCTTGTGTCTGTGTTGTACACTGGAACTGTGGTATGACTTAAGTAACAGTATCGGTACCATGTGACATAATACGCATGTGCCGTCTGGTCTCTCACTAGATAAGGAACTACAACTCCCAACATGCTTTGAGGGAGGAGCGGAGGAAAGGAAATGGCGTGAGCAATGACGGTCCTCTAGGTTTATAGGTCACAGAGGAAAGGAGATAGGAAATAGATAATAATCCATTTTATTAAACAAAGTGCACACACTCAGTAAAATACAACAGTTTTCCCCAAGGAGAAACGTTTTCCCCCCACCAAAATTAACAAGTGTCAGACAATCACTTTTGCAAGTAAATTTCCCAAGAAAGTCCCCAACAAGTTACCTCCCCAGCACAGAGTCCTAGCAGTAACAATGTACCAGCAATAACAGTTCACAGAAAATAGTCCAAGTGGGCCAGGGCTTCTGGTCTGTAGGTAGGTTGGTGTACCTTAAGGATTGCTCTCTCAAGATTCTCCAACAACCCGCTCTCCCTCCCCGGGCATCCCTTTTATCCCTTCTCAAAAGACACCCAATCCTGGCCCCCTCCCTGGATCAACCCCTCGCTCATTGTCCTCTTGTGATTGGTGGTGTGAAGATTTTGGGTGGTAACAGGGGTGGAGGTTGAGCATGACATCAGTGGTCTCCCCCCTGTTGTGACTGTGCCATTCAGTCTGAGTTGAAGAGTTGCTGGAACAATAGTTAGCAAACAGGCAGAGCAACACGCTGGAGTGTCAAGTAAACCTTAAAGAGTTCATTTGTCTTTTATCACCATAAAGAAAGGAATCAATCACATAATGATCGTATTGGAAACAAGATAGTGTCCATCCGAGCAAGATATCAAATAATAGTAGAGCCGCACGCTGGAGTGTCAAGTAAACCTTAAAGAGTCTATGATCTCCCCGCGATGAATGTATGGAGAGTCCGGCAGAGTAGCTGTCACACGATCTCCGCTATGTTAATAGTTGGGTAGACGAAAAGTCTCACTTCTAACTAGCGGTCTCTTGTAAGCTTCAAAGTCAGCGTCCGGAAGAGCCTCACAGTGCCGATGACCAATCACTCTCCACTACCCTGACATAGCGCAGAGTGAGAGAGAGAGTGAGAGATCCCGTAGTACTCAGTCCAAGGACTCCAAACAGGAAAATTTATTAAGTGTGTGATGAAGGATGCTGGAGATAAATTCCATATGATAAACTTCCATACTTGGTTAATAATGGAAAGAATTGAGACTAGTTGTGGGTTCTTCCAGAAGAGAGCAATTTGGCATTTTGTGGCTCTAAGAATATGTGTAATGAGCTTTTGTGAATATTTAGAGACATCAGGAATATGGCGGGCAACAAAGAATAGGAAAGGGAATCGGGGATGATGACTTGGGTGAAATTGGTAAGCAAGCAATGAATAGCCTTCCAGAGAGGAATCAATTTCTGGCAATGCCACCAAATGTGAGACAGGGGAGACAGGGTACCAAAGTGACCACAGAGATGGGAGCACAACAGAAATGAGTTGGGAAATATAACATGGAGTCGGTGCGGGACTAGGTACCAACGATGGAAGATTTTCCGAGCATTCTCACTAATTTTAACACAAATTGAGGTTTTAGATAATTTGAGTCGGAGTTTAAATCACTCCTCGGGTTCGAGAGACTCCCTCATGTCCACCTCCTTTCGAGTTTGTGGAGGTCTTTAGGGAGTCGTTCATGTTTTAAAATAAGGTTGTAGAAAGTGGAGATGAGCCCTGTAGGCGAGGATATCAAAGAACAGAATGATACCAACGGTGGGAGAATAATTTATAACCACAGTAGTATTAGTAAGTTTGGTACATCAAAAGTGTATTAAATAAATAAATCTAAAGTTTTTAAAATGATTTATCGAATAAACTGATTTTGGATTGTCCACCTCATTTCTTGTGGCATCATATTGTTTGTGTGTCTGGCGGCATCTCCACTTCTCTGCCGTGGGGTGTGGTGCCAAAGTTCAGTGAGAAGAAGATTGGAGCAAGGTCAACAGACACAGGCCTCGGTGGCACACCTCAGGTAATCCAAATATTCATCACATTATTACAGAACATCTCTCAAAAAAAAAACCTGTGAGTCTCAAATACCAACTTGAGTTATTAATCAATGGGGTCTAGCGTCTGTACAAATGAGCTTTCCATATACAATTAGAAATCCTTATGTCTAGTGAGTGTGACAACAGATGGGCACCATTAACAATTGTTAAGATGGTCCAGGACCCCCTTTCATGTGGTTTTTTGAACATACCCCAACATTCTTAATATCCATGTGGGTAACAACCAAATGTAATCAATATGTTCATACTGTTGATCTGTCATAATCTGCTTCAGTGGATGATGTTGGGGTTAATAATAGGAGGGGAGAAGTGGAGCTTCCAGTAGCCCAGAGGGAACAATAAGTCGTTTACAACCGAGGTTTCTGTTCAGGAGGTATTGTGTTTTGGGACCCACTGTCTGACCCATAACTCCTATAATCCTTTTTTGATAATTCAGACCAATGATACATTATCTCCTTCCCAGATAAACCTAGCACCTATACCCAGAGCACATCAGCATTGGAAAATGGATGACTCCCATCACAGGGCTAAGAATTACAGTTCCCAATGAATGAGACGTGAAGAAATAGATCGATAGAGTGAGCCAATCCAAATGCAGGTACAATTGGTGCCCATCTGCTGGTTTTTACATCGGTGTGTGCTCACCAAAAGCACAGTAATTCCTTGGCTTGAAAACTTTTTTGATTGGCAGTAGAAGAGGAATCGGAACACTAATGGCAGGGACAGTGTCTCTCAGTAAGTAGGGATGTGGTAAAGCCTTCGGCTGCCACCACTTGACTCCTTACTTCTTGATAACTGCTATAGCTGTTGCAGTGCCTCTTTGCTGTGCGCTCGCTAGTTCCTCCAGACAGCTTAAAATGGATCAGGGCTGCTGTGTAGAGGAGAGCATTGACAAAGAGATGCTGGGTTCATCACAGGACAGCAGGGGAACAGATTACAGTGTAAGTTCTTATCTGTTGGTCACAAGATACAGCAATAGGCGTCAAGCAGAATCTTCAGTGGAGGAAAGTCTGTATACCTGCTCGCCTTTTCTCAAAAATATATCGAAAGGGCTGATACTTGCACCTTCAGGGAACTAAGGCGAAAGCCTGTCTCCAAACCATCCTGCGAAAAAGGCTGAGAACCTGGAGAGTCCAAAGGCTGCCTTATGACAATTCCTGCTTTTGCACTAACTGATGTAGGTCCGCCACACTATGATAATTTAGGGCAGAGGCCGGTTTACTCCCCTGACAACACAGTGTGTCTGTTTAGGTAGTCGGCCTCCCAATTTTCTGCACTCAGGATGAATATCGCAGAATTTTCCAGAACATACATTTCCACCCAGAATAATATCTGGGGCGTCTCCTTCATCTGGCTCCGACACTCCTGGTGCCGTCTTGTCGACTGATGTACGCCATGACAATTTCCGACAGCAGGTGGACTAGACCACCCTGAAGGAATGACTGAGCTCTCCATGCCAGCAGCATGGCTCGGAGCTCCAAAGTATTTATAGAAAGTGACACTTCCTGAGAGGCGGCAGTGAAGACCTACCACTCCCCACCCTTGAAGACTGGAATCCATGGTGATTATTGTCCAGGTCCTCAGGACAAAGGAGCTGACCACCGTCAAGTGATTCACCCCCAACCAAGAAATAAGCGCATCCTGGGAGACACCTGGAGTGTCTGAGATGCCAGTTGAAGATGGGATGCTGACCAGTTGGACAAGAGGTCTAATTAAACCATGTGAGAGTGGAACCGCATGGAAGCGTTTCGAATGTGGAGACCATCTCACCCATTAGTTTAATATATAGTAGGATGTAGACCTTAAGAAAGTCCACCGTGTTGATTGGTAGAAACACCTTCTGCAGTCTGGTGTCCAGTATAACGCAGAGGAAACCCATTCTCCGACAGGGGACCAACTGGGATTTTTGTAAATTTTGGTTCCAGCACTTGTTTGGTCAGCGAAATATGGAGCCGGAGGGTCTGATCCAAGTCCGCCTTCATCCTCATCATTATAGAACTCACTCTCATCAGTCCCTGCCCCATTGGAGCTTACAGTCTAAATTCCCTAACACACACACATACACAGAGACTAGGGTCAATTTTGATAGCAGCCAATTTACCTACTAGTATGTTTTTTGAAGTGTGGGAGGAAACCGGAGCATCTGGAGGAAACTTATGCAAACACCGGGAGAACATACAAACTCCACACAGGTGGAGTTCCCCATGGTCGGGAATTGAACTCATGACTCCAGTGCTGTGAGACAGAAGTGCTAACCACTAAGTCACCGTGCTGCCCACACCTTTATTAGCAAATCATCCAATTATGGATTGATGCAGACTTCCACGGTACACAACTGTGCTGCCATGATCGCCATGATCCCTGTAAAGACTTATTTACAGGGCACTTATGGAGCCTTGGAAGGGACGAATGGAATTGAAAGTGGGAGTCCCCCACTGCAATCTGCGAT